>NC_042975.1:7958924-8258924 GCF_901001165.1 Salmo trutta | reverse complement strand
TGTCCAACTGAATGAAAGGGGGGATACCTGGTCAGTTGTCCAACTGAATGAAAGGGGGGATACCTGGTCAGTTGTCCAACTGAATGAAAGGGGGGATACCTGGTCAGTTGTCCAACTGAATGAAAGGGGGATACCTAGTCAGTTGTCCAACTGAATGAAAGGGGGGATACCTAGTCTGCTGTCCAACTGAATGAAAGGGGGGATATCTGGTCAGTTGT
Organism: Salmo trutta; assembly: GCF_901001165.1. NCBI lineage: Eukaryota > Metazoa > Chordata > Actinopteri > Salmoniformes > Salmonidae > Salmo > Salmo trutta. The sequence continues at coordinate 8,258,706 of NC_042975.1, read as the reverse complement.
CCAACTGAGTGAAAGGGGGGATACCTGGTCAGTTGTCCAACTGAATGAAAGGGGGGATACCTAGTCAGTTGTCCAACTGAATGAAAGGGGGATACCTGGTCAGTTGTCCAACTGAATGAAATGGGGGATACCTGGTCAGTTGTTCAACTGAATGAAAGGAGGGATACCTAGTCTGTTGTCCAACTGAATGAAAGGGGGGATACCTAGTCTGTTGTCCAACTGAATGAAAGGGGGGATACCTAGTCTGCTGTACAACTGAATGAAAGGAGGGATACCTAGTTAGCAGTCCAACTGAATGAAAGGGGGGATACCTGGTCAGTTGTCCAACTGAGTGAAAGGGGGGATATCTGGTCAGTTGTCCAACTGAGTGAAAGGGGGGATACCTAGTCAGTTGTCCAACTGAGTGAAAGGGGGGATACCTAGTCTGCTGTCCAACTGAATGAAAGGGGGGATACCTGGTCAGTTGTCCAACTGAGTGAAAGGGGGGATACCTGGTCAGTTGTACAACAATGTATTCAACTGAAATGTGTGTTCTGTATTTAACCCAACCCCTCTGAATCAGAGAGGTACGGGGGGGCTGCCTTAAATTGACATTCAAGTCATATATCGTCTTGCACTTCACAATATATCGTCAATGTCAAATATTACGATATTGGATTTGTCGGAATATCGACACAACCCTATTCTGAAACGCAGGTCAAATTGGGTCAACATTCTCCAGTGCAGGATTGTCAGTATTTCATTTTCTCCAGGACAGTGGGTGATACGACTTTGAAAGATTCTGAAGGGTTTGATAACATCACACTTACAGGAAATTCTTGTCAAATTGTGAAATGGAATGTATTAATGAATTGGTCATTCAAAAATCACTAATATTATTGTTCCACTTTCAATTTCAATTGTTTTACTTCAACCTTGTGAACTGCATTATCGTCAAAATGCAATTAGCAGTGCAGCAACAAACTAGGCATACAACCCGGCAGCAGCAAACTGTGCCTTTTTATACAGAGAAGCGCTATTAATACATTCAACAGCCTTTGGTGAGCAGGAGGACACAGGTAGAGAGGCCTCCATAGCAACGGTCTGTGGGAAAGAATCAGTTGTGCAATTTATCATACTGTAACCCTGCAGATGCATCAAAGCTCTCATAAAAAAACATCCTTGTAAAAAAGCACCTAGATTTAGCTCTAATGCACCCATTTGCTAAAATATTTATTCCATGAAGCCTGTCGAATTCTATTTCTGAATAGCTACTGATAAAAATCAGATCTCGCCAGTAGTTGCCAACTTGTAAATTGTTTCAAACTAGAACAAGGACGGTGTAAGTGTAAACATCAAAGCTCTGGAGATTGCATTCCTTCACGATGACCAAGTAATGTCAGCATAAAGTTACACATCACTTCAGCCCCATTATCTGGCTACTGGGTAACAGGCAGGACAAGAGGAACTTCAGATCTAACCAGGGGCGCAACTTTGGTTTTAGAAATTGGGGGGGGGGGGGACATAATTATTTTTAATCCAGTCAGATAAACACTCCAACCAGCCTACCCGACCGCTCGGAGGCGTCCGCATGGTCCTAAAGCACACCGTTGCCTCATTTTGTGTCACATTCCAAAAATGCAATTTCAGAATGTGGACGTCCCCAGTGAAAGATGCGCCCCTGGATCTAACAATGTTGAGTCTTTGGCAAGAGAGCAAGATCCTAAATTAGCATAAAAGCAAACGCTCCACATACAGCCAAAAAGCTTCCACTTAGCAGCTCCTACAGGAAGTGGGCATGATATACAGCCGTGCCATAAACAGGAGACAAACACAAACAGACAGACAGAGCCAACAGGCTGAGTAGAGTCGTCAGGTCCTCAGTGCTCTCTAATCCAGTCAACACAGACAATTACAGTCTGCCCTGAATGAACCCCCTCCACCCATTAACCCACTTCACAGATCTTCTCTCAGGTCAGCTGGCTGCATCAGCTCATTTGGACAGCAATTGCACACAATAGCTCGGCCAATTTGACTAATTACAATTTAAGATGACTGATCAATACATCTCTTTTGAAGCCGTCTTTGGGTTTATTATTGTTCACAACCATTAAGTGTCAATCCCTGATAGGTCGTGGAAATCCTGAACTACAAAATATAATGATACCATGGGGTCAAACGAATGCATCTCTTGGTCTTATTGAAATACATAAGATGGCTGCGTTTAGACAGTCAGCGCAAATCTGATATTTTTTTCCAAGATCTGATGTGAAAAGAACAGTGATGCCTGTCTAAACACAGCCAATTTTAGGCAAGGCTGTGGTAGAGGTTCTGCTAATCAGACAGGGAAACGACCTCAAGTGTTATGGTTTAGGCCCAAGCTTCAGGGGGGCATGTGACATTTCACACCTCAGCATCAAAGACAGCAAATAGTACAGGAATAGATTAACTCACTACGGGCAAATAAAATACACACACGTCATTTTCTGAATGGTATTTGTGAAATTCAACTAAGCAAAATGTTTGCTGTGGATAAAAACGATCAGAGAATGAGACGTTCACCTTTATTCGTAGAGACTGGTGGATGTCTGCAGCGAGTTGGCACGTCCACCACTGCTCCTCCCGCTCCATCTTGCCAGTGGTGAGTTGTGGCCACTGTCCACCCTGAGCAAAACGCCAAACAGTGCCCAGAAACACATTACATACCTGTCCGATCGACATCAATTATATCATCAAGGCAAACTTTGGGAAACTGACAGGTTTAACTTGAATTTTTGTATGATTTTATGTGTTAGGGGATCCAAATCATTTGGATTTGCAGCAAAATAATGCACTCAAACTGACTAACGTTACTCAGATTTTGTTCGGTTATTTTAGGAAGTAACGTTAGGGTAGCCAGCCTAGTGTGCACTGATTGATTTCAGATACTACCGCGTATTGCTTATTGTACAACAGTTTTCATTACACTTAGATACATTCAATAAATATGTCAGCTAGCCTACAGCACAGAAATGTAATTTAAGAAAGCGACTCCCTCACATTCGCCATCTGTATTGCACAAGGCATGCTCATGTTCGGATACATTGTTTATATTCGTGCTTATAAATTGTTACTAATCTACCACGCGTGGCAACTCACCTCGCCACACTAGAAAGTTATGGTGACCAATCGGATATTTCTGACAATTGTTCTACACATGACTGTACCACAGTACATACTGGAAAGAGGTTGGAATGGTGACAACGTGCAAAGCTAGTCACATGTTGGACTTGTAGGCTAGTATCCACTAAAATGTTACCTTTCAACCTGCTTTTACCACTGCAGCACTCCGGAGTCCCGACCCCTTTGTTTCAGACCAGCAGCATTCTGATTCAAATCTTCGCCGACAATTTCCCTACACCTTTAAACACCTTCAACAACAGAAAATTAACAGCAAAATAATCAACTCCTAGTCTAATCGGCACAGATCCATGAACTCAAACCCAAAGACTGGTATGTTGAGTTTGAATGATATTTTTGTTCGACGCCCCTCTCCATTCACCCCCCCCTGTGATGTGTTCCCTTCAACTCAATGGAACCTGGTCAGACAACACGCTGTTCTCCCTGTTGGTACCGTGAAGAAAATCTTGAATGGGGAGGGTTTTGACAGCGCCCCCAGACAGCATTCAACTAAAATCAACTTCTGGTGGATATTCTATGTAACATCTATATTATACTTGTATATTATTACAGGATTTGAAATACGTGTTTTATATTCTGGGAAGATCAGGGCAGGCCTATTTGAAATGACAGCATTAAGGCTATTGAGTTTGACTGATGCATGTTGGTGGTGCAGGTCGTATAGGCCTTCTGGACAAACTCATAAAATGAATACTTAAAAATAAGAATCTATATTTTGTGAACTAGAGAAATGATCAAAACCACGTGTCAATACAATCAGATCCAGCATGTAGAACAATGGCATTGACCACAGTGTGATCCTTATGCCATCTCTCTGTTTGACCAACAGGTGGCACATGAAATCAACTGCTAGATGCCTGCCATGGACAGTTGTGTAAAGTACTTAAGTAAAAAATAATTTAAAGTACTACTAAAGTCGTTTTTGAGGGTATCTGTACTTTATTTTACTATTTATATTTTTGACCACATTAACTTTTACTTCACTACATTCCTAAAGAAAATAATATACTTTTTCATCCATACATTTTCCCAAACACCCAAAAGTACTCGTTACATTTTGAATGCTTAGGCAAGACAGGAAAATAGTCCAATTCACACACTTATCAAGAGAACATCCCTGGTCATCCCTATTGTCTCTGATCTGTCAGACTCACTAAACACAAATGCTTAGTTTGTAAATTATGTCTGAGTGTTGGAGTGTGCCACTGGCTCTCGTAAATAAAATAAAAACAAGAAAATGTTGCCATCTGGTTTGCTTAATATAGGGAATTAGAAATTATTCTCTTAAGTATATTTTAGCAATTACAATTATTTTTTTATTTCACCTTTATTTAACCAGGTAGGCAAGTTGAGAACAAGTTCTCATTTACAATCTCTATTGCACTCAACACTGCCTGTTCCCACCTACACAAATGGAACGCCTACGTGAGCATGCTGGTCATCAACTACAGCTCAGGGTTCAACACCATAGTGCCCTTCAAGTTCATCACTATCCTAAGGACCCTGGGACCAAACACCTCCCTCTGCAACTGGATCCTGGACTTCCTGACAGGCCGCGCCCAGGTGGTGAGGGTAGGTAATAACACATTCGCCACTCTGAACCTCAACACGGGGGCCCCTCAGGGGTGCATGCTTAGTTCCCTCCTGTACTCCCTGTTCACTCATGAATGCGTGGCCACGCACGTCTCCAACACCAGCATTAAGTTTGCTGATAACACAACAGTGATAGGCCTGATCATAGATGACGATGACACAGCCTATAGGAAGGAGATCAGAGACCTGGCAATGTGGTGCCAGGACAAAAACCTCTCCCTCAACGTCAGCAAGACAAAGGAGCTGATCGTGGACTACAGGAAACGAAGGGCCAAGCGAGTCCGCCCCATTCATATCGACAGGGATGTACATTTACATTTAAGTCATTTAGCAGACGCTCTTATCCAGAGCGACTTACAAATTGGTGCATTCACCTTATAATATCCAGTGGAACAACCACTTTACAATAGTGCATCTAAGTCTTTTAAGGGGGGGGGGGGGGGGTTAGAAGGATTACTTTATCCTATCCCAGGTATTCCTTAAAGAGGTGGGGTTTCAGGTGTCTCCGGAAGGTGGTGATTGACTCCGCTGTCCTGGCGTCGTGAGGGAGCTTGTTCCACCATTGGGGTGCCAGAGCAGCGAACAGTTTTGACTGGGCTGAGCGGGAACTGTGCTTCCTCAGAGGTAGGGAGGCGAGCAGGCCAGAGGTGGATGAACGCAGTGCCCTTGTTTGGGTGTAGGGCCTGATCAGAGCCTGAAGGTACGGAGGTGCCGTTCCCCTCACAGCTCCGTAGGCAAGCACCATGGTCTTGTAGCGGATGCGAGCTTCAACTGGAAGCCAGTGGAGAGAGCGGAGGACATCACTAAGGATCTATCATGGTCCACACACATCAACACAGTCGTGAAAAGGGTACGACAAGTCCTCTTCCCCCTCAGGAGGCTGAAGAGATTTGTCATGGGCCTTCAGATCCTCAAAAAGTTCTACGGCTTCACCATTGAGAGCATCTTGACTGGCTGCATCACTGCTTTGTATGGGAACTGCTTGGCATCCGACCGTAAGGTGCTACAGAGGGTAGTGCGTACGTTCCAGTACATCACTGGGAATGAGCTCCCTGCCATCCAGGACCTCTATACCAGGCGGTGTCAGAGGAAGGCCCTAAAAATGGCCAAGACTCCAGTCACCCAAGTCATAGACTGTTTTCTCTGCTGCCGTATGGCAAGCGGTACCGGTTCACCAAGTCTGGAACCAACAGGACACTGAACAGCTTCTAGAAGCCATAAGACTTCTTTCTCTCTGCTTTGTTGGGAAGGTCCCATAAGTAAGCATTTCACTGTTGTTTACGAACGTGACAAATATAATTTGATTTGATTTTTTATTTGATTTGAGTGGCTCTGCCCATGCTGTCATATATGCTACATACACTATAAATTCCCAAGTTGTCCCTCATACCATCACGGTCATCTAATCATCCCCAGCTTACAATTGGCTCTTTCATCACCCTCCTCTCCCCTGTAACTATTCCCCAGGTCGTTGCTGTAAATGAGAATGTGTTCTCAGTCAACTTACCTGGTAAAATAAAAAATAAAAAATAATAATAATGGCACAGATACAAAGATGAGTCCTCTATCTATCTCTATAGCCTGGACATACTATACACTTGTGTCATGCATAGAGACACTTTCATGCTATTGCTGAGTGAATGGTCACGTGTGTGTTTGTATGTGTGTGTGTGTGGGTGTTTGTTTTCAATGATTGCACAGTTTAATTATGTCTACTGCCATATAAGCCTAAACATTTATGATCTGTAGGGTTTTATGTTTCTTGCCCTTTCCATTTGCTCAGGTCAGCATAATTTGATGCAATTTCTTTCTCGTTTTATTTGTTTAGAAGAGTCAAAGAAAATAAAGAAAGCATGCAATCTAATGAGGAGTGAAGAAGAGGAATCACATCCTGTGCATCACTACAGGGCCAGACCCCCACAGTCACCCCAGACAGGGTAGACCCTTACCACAGGAGGTTGGTGGCAACCTTAATTGGAGAGAACGGCCTAGTGGTAATTCCTGGAGTGGAATAGGTGGAATGGTATCAATTACATAAAACGCATGGTTTCCATGGTTTCTAGGTGTTTGATGTCATTCCATTCGCTCCGTTCCAGACGTTATTATGAGCCGTCCTCCCCTCAGCAGCCTCCACTGAGCCTTACACAAACACACAGGTTAACACCGGAGTGTTCCAGTTGATGCTTGCTGATCTGCAGGGACTGGGGATCTGCACACCACAGACATCTAGCAGAGTGGGTATTTACCACACAAGCTATACCAGTTAGCTCGTTAAAATGCAATGTATTCCATACCAACAAACTATTTGGCGCTGCCACGGTGGTAAATTTGACCGAATGTCCATTCCCTGTCCTCTTGGTATGGTCGGCACGGTAGTGTCCCATCAGACACATTTGGCACTGCACCACGACACATTTATCACAGGGGGGGGTTATCTCAACTGCTGAATCATGATCCCACAGCAGCACTACTGCAACAACAGTCAATAATACAAAACGTTCAAAATGGTATGATCTTCATTCTAAAGAATAAACACTTATACTATAGCTATCAAAGTTCATGTATGTATTAGGTGCCTACTATGTGCCCTTCTGTATAAATGAACTATTACATAAACTAAATTGTAGGTTTCCAGCTAGTAGTACATACAGTGTATCACCATCATCAAATGACCATTCAACCATTCCATTTAGAGGAGTCATTTAGTGGCCTATAGCGATATCTCCCCAATGATAGCGCTATAGGGCTGCAGCGGCTATATTTAGCCAGCCCTGTGACTGTGTGTAAACTGGCATTGCTATGTGGATTCCAGTGGTATGCTCAGCTCCAGCACAACCCAACCAGCACCTGCTACTTCGAGTTTACTGCCAGGCTGTCGTGTCAGCTCCTGCTGGGCCAGGACCACATAGCCCCAGGGCCCAGGGCCAAACCTCAAGAGACGAGAAAAGAAGGTCAGACAGTCATCCAGTCTCCAGTCATCCATTTATTTTAGACGGTGAAGAGGAGAAGGTTGGCGTAGTTAATTTTGTTTTGATTTCTATTTTTTGTTGTATTTGAGATGTCTAGACATATAAAGGCCTGTGGTTCTTTGGTTTCAGGTTTTGTTGGAGGAGGATTTGACTGGACTGGTGGTTGATGTGTGAAGAATTTTCTCCAGGCTGGGCTGTAGGATCTGTTCATAGGAATTAGGTTGTGGTTCTCTTCACAGCTGACATGACACGAGGGGGGCCTTCATCTACCTCACATCAAGGTAACTGTAGATGTCTTACTGGAAGTGTCAGGTCTCACTTTCACAGACACTGCCAGCTACAAACACACGGTCAGGGGAGAATACCTTTAAGTCAGATCAGATGCATGTGCAGGCCTTCAGAATCCCACTTACCTAATAACTATGAGGATTTCACAAGACTGACAGAGGTTTCATAGATAATGTAGATGTTATACATTAACTGTTAAATACCTTGATACATTTTATTTTATACTATGCAGCACTTTTAGATTTGTTACATAAAAATAGAATACAAAAGTTAGATGAACAAAACATGATTCAAAACTGTGTAAATACAGTCGTGGCCAAAAGTTTTGAGAATGACACAAATATTAATTTCCACAAAGTTTGCTGCCTCAGTGTCTTTAGATATTTTTGTCAGATGTTACTATGGAATACTGAAGTGTAATTACAAGCATTTCATAAGTGTCAAAGGCTTTTATTGACAATTACATGAAGTTGATGCAAGAGTCAATATTTGCAGTGTTGACCTTTCTTTTTCAAGACCTCTGCAATCTGCCCTGGCGTGCTGTCAAATAAATTCTGGGCCACATCCTGACTGATGGCAGCCCATTCTTGCATAATCAATGCTTGGAGTTTGTCAGAATTTGTGGGTTTTTGTTTGTCCACCCGCCTCGAGGATTGACCACAAGTTCTCAATGGGATTAAGGTCTGGGGAGTTTCCTGGCCGTGGACCCAAAATATCGATGTTTTGTTCCCTGAGCCACTTAGTTATCACTTTTACCTTATGGCAAGGTGCTCCATCATGCTGGAAAAGGCATTGTTCATCACCAAACTGTTCCTGGATGGTTGGTAGAAGTTGCTCTTGGAGGATGTGTTGGTACCATTCTTTATTCATGGCTGTGTTCTTAGGCAAAATTGTGAGTGAGCCCACTCCCTTGGCTGAGAAGCAACCCCACACATGAATGGTTTCAGGATGCTTTACTGTTGGCATGACACAGGACTGATGGTAGCGCTCACCTTGTCTTCTCCGGACAAGCTTTTTTCCAGATGCCCCAAACAATCGGAAAGGGATTTATCAGAGAAAATGACTTTACCCCAGTCCTCAGCAGTCCAATCCCTGTACCTTTTGCAGAATATCCATCTGTCCCTGATGTTTTTCCTGGAGAGAAGTGGCTTCTTTGCTGCCCTTCTTGACACCAGGCCATCCTCTAAAAGTCTTCGCCTCACTGTGCGTGCAGATGCACACCTGCCTGCTGCCATTGCTGAGCAAGCTCTGTACTGGTGGTGCCCCGAGCCCGCAGCTGAATCAGCTTTAGGAGATGGTCCTGGCGCTTGCTGGACTTTATTGGGCGCCCTGAAGCCTTCTTCACAACAATTGAACCGCTCACCTTGAAGTTCTTGATGATCCGATAAATGGTTGATTTAGGTGCAATCTTACTGGAGGCAATATCCTTGCCTGTGAAGTCCTTGTTGTGCAAAGCAATGATGACGGCACGTGTTTCCTTGCAGGTGATTGACAGAGGGAGAACAATGATTCCAAGCACCACCCTCCTTTTGAAGCTTCCAGTCTGTTTTTCGAACTCAATCAGCATGACAGAGTGATCTCCAGCCTTATCCTCGTCAACACTCACACCTGTGTTAACATGAGAATCACTGATATGATGTCAGCTGGTCCTTTTGTGGCAGGGCTGAAATGCAGTGGAAACGTTTTTTGGCGATTCAGTTCATTTGCATGGCAAAGAGGGACTTTGCAATTAATTGCAATTCATCTGATCACTCTTCATAACATTCTGGAGTATATGCAAATTGCCATCATACAAACTAAGGCAGCAGACTTTGTGAAAATTAATATTTGTGTCATTCTCAACTTTTGGCCACAAGTGTACATGTTAGGATGTATTTATTTAGGCTACTTTTCATTTAAAGGCGTCATTGTGTAAACCCAAAGTTTTATTCTTCTTTCTTTCTGTAGTTCTGATTTAGGTGCCGGATAAAAATAAATTAAATCAAGCTTTAAACACTGAAGAACTGTTATTAAGGATGTAACTTGGAGGACATCCTACACTGCATTTAAAAGAGGAGAGCATTGTGACAGTAGGGTCATGTCGGAAAGGACCTTTCCATGGGGTATTATCGACGACGAGGAGGAGGAGGATAATGGGACTTTGACGCCAACTGATGACGTCAGTGATTGGACTAGTTCCTACTGCGCTGCCCTATGTTTACTAAGTGATTTTGGTGAGGTGGAAGAACCAAAAGACACACCATCTCCTGAGCCCCAGCCTCTAGTCTGAGATCTGTTAACACCGTCTCCTGAGCCCCAGCCTCTAGTCTGAGCTCTGTTAACACCGTCTCCTGAGCCCCAGCCTCTAGTCTGAGATCTGTTAACACCATCTCCTGAGCCCCAGCCTCTAGTCTGAGCTGTTAATACCGTCTCCTGAGCCCCAGCCTCTAGTCTGAGCTCTGTTAGCACCGTCTCCTGAGCCCCAGCCTCTAGTCTGTGCCCGCTAATACCACCTTCATCTCAAATTACTGATGCTGTTCTACTGTTTGAGCCCTGTATAACCAACCTGACAGAGGAGGGGAAGAGTACAGATGGGTCAGGTAAAACATCAGATGAAACTTCTGCATCCAAAAAAACAGTGGCACAGTGGCTGCCATCCTCACTGATACTGACACCAATGAGAAGTCCTTCTCCCCTCAACCCAGATTCACCTGTAACACTCTTTTGATCCAAGGCAAACCAATACAACCTGGACAAGGGACGAGAACACATTGGCAGACAGCCTAACGAGGTTTCCACAACACAGAGAGGTTCCCAGTATTTGTGATACTGAAAGTAAACTCCTTAGCAGACACCCCATGGAGGGTAACCCTAACCCTAACGCCATGGAGGGTGGTCAGGAGGAGCGGTGGGAGGGGTTGGACTGCACAGAGGCTAGCTACAGAGAGGAGCAGACGGAGCTGTCACTCAGAGCCAGAAATAGAAAAGCGCCTGCAAGCTGCATCTCGACACTCAGGATCTGCAGTCAGGAATCCCAGCGTGTTGTTATTCAGAGTGTTCCCTCGCAACTGGGCAGCAACACCAATGACAGAGCCCTCCCGGATCCCAGAGCTTGCCAACGGACAGCCAGGAAGACGCCTGGAGATCCAGACCGCTCCCTCAGAAACCCTGTAGAAGCACCTGGTGGCTCCACAAAGCTCTACAACACAGGGGTGAGACATCCACCATGACCACCAAGTTCTACGAGGCTGACAGAGACCTGGCCTTCAGCAAATACTACTGCCCCCAGACAGACTACTTGGATGTCTACAACTCCAGCTGTAGGTCCTCGACCCAAACGTCTACAGTCAGCGACTGGTCAGAAGATGATATCTCCCTCCAGCTGTCCTCGGTTGTGTCAGCTAACATCCAAAGCACAACAGCATGCTTAGAAACCGGCAGCTTCGAATGCATTGATGTGGCTATGGAAAACCAAGGGGAGGTGTACAGAGGGGGGACGAAAACCGTTCCCAAGAGGCAAATCCAACTCAAGAGACGGGACACGGCAGAATCACAAGACAGTGATAAAGGTGAGGTGACAGATGAAGGCCGATGTACACCCTGTACAGTCAGCCACCGCAGGGACGTGTTCATGCGTCAGCACAGCACCCCGGCTGCCTTTCACCAGGAGTCACATGGGATGGAGTCGGAGAACAGGACAACTCAGGCAGAGCGAAAGCAGAGGCTCCAGAAGTCCGTTTCCCTGGACGAGACCTCCACAAAAACCAAAATGGCCTCATGTATCATTAAGAGTGTCCTGTCAAAGAAGATGCAGTTGGAGCAGAATCTTCAAAACTCTGAAGTGAAAGAAGGAGCCTTCGCACCTGCAGAAGTCCAGAGCAACGTTAAGGACTCTCACCAGAGCCCTCTGGCAGTCAAAGAGAACACAACTGATATGAGCTCCGTTGATTCACATAGACAGAGTAACTCGATCCAATATCATCAGGTTGCAAGTGCCAAAACACACCAAAAGCTGCTTTACAAACAGAACTCAATTCCTCTGGTGAGCAGCTTTGGAGGGTCAGAGTTTCAGAGGATTTTCACTAAGAGGGCTGGAATAGCCACCGCTCTAGAGAGTGAGGAAATAGAACGGCAAAACCTCAGGGATGGGGCTCTACCGTACGCTAACCGGAGCCCTGGGGACAGACTATCCTGTGACTCAGCAAAAGGCAAGAACAAGAGCACATGTTGTTCTGGTTCAAGTAGAACTGGAGGCAAACGGACTCCGGTGAAAAACACACCAGAGGAATGCAACAGAGGGGAGGGGGTCCATAAACAACAGAACCCCCTGCCTAAGGCACTACAGAGGACTGATATACTCTGGCAAAGTCAAGATGGTCAGCAGCCACTAATTCGTGAAGGTTTATCAGGAAAGGTGATCGAGCCAGGGGACAGGGGAGATGTACAGTTCCTGGGACCATCTGGGAACATGGGGACACTTAAAGCCATGGCTCCAGTGCATGTTGTGAGGGATGTGAGGAGACTGGTGAAAAATACCTACAACCTGTCTTTCAAAAATGTAGGGGACACTGTTTTGGGACAAGAGGACAGATCCCCATCCTTCTATCAGCAGTCTATGTATGACCAGGTCAGCCACAGAGAGGCCTGTAGGGTCAGAGCAGCCAGGCCTGATGAAAAGCTGTTTGTGAAGAAAGTGTCCCCTCCGGCACCTCTGAATGTTGTGAATACAGCTTTACTTTACACCGCCCCGAAGGGATATGTAACCAAAGCCACAGCTCTCCATGAATCACAAGACATCATTTGTAACACTGGATTTACAAATGTCACACCCCAAAGCCTTGTAAAACCTTTTGGGAGAAGAGACAGCCAACCTCATATCAACCAATCTGATTCAACGTCAAAATACCCAAACAAAGCAGAGATGCCCCGGCAGACCTGGTCTTCAGTGGAGCTCCCTAGTAAGTGTAATCAGCGACAGTGTGAAAGGACAGGCACCACCAATGGAAAACAGAAATCACCACAAGCGGAAAATAGTTTTACTGCAGTTCCAACTTATTACTCACCAGCAGCATACCAGCCAGAACAGTATCAGTGTTCCAGTGTCAAGGATAACAACCAAATTCAGGGCCCACCTCCCAGATACCAGGCTCAAACTACACTCGCTTGCACACCATCCCCTGCCTGTGTACAGCTCAACACCACTGGGACTCCAAAGACGCTGATGTCTTCCTTCTTTTATCCAGCCAACCCAATGAGCTACCACACAATCCACACCCATGAAGGAAAGATGAGTTTCATACAGGCCCCTGTACTGATGCAGCCTTCACTTCAAAACCTGCCTTTCCAACTGCTGAGCGGAGAAAAATATGCCCCTCGGCAGCCAGCAGGGAATGGAGAAATCAAAATGCCCTCCCCAGAAACACAACAACAGCAGTACATGTGCAGCACACAGGGTTTCATGGCCCCATTCAGCACAGAGTACAGGCAGGGCAGTGCAGGGCTGGTGTACCCTGAGATGGCTGGAGCTCAGGTTTATGGAAAGGGACCCCGACACATGCTGATCGACCCGGAGACAGGGAGATGTTTCTACGTCGACGTTCCCCAACTTCCCCCTCAGCCACAACGCAAGATGCTGTTCGATCCAGAGACCTGCCAGTTTGTGGAGGTGCTGCTGCCACAGCAGACGGTGCCTACTGCAGTACTGCCACCAGTGTATGCAATGCCCGGCCACTCACTGCAATTCCCAGCCATGTACACTCCACAGTGCTTCTCTGTTCAGGCTCATCCACAGGAGATGCCTCACACCGGGCCTTGAGACGTCTACCGGACTGCAACAGCAGAACACTACCACATGACTGCACACTGCACTATCCAGGAAGTATGGACTGTGTGGGTAAGCCACCCAAGGCTACCCAGTGATAGATCAGACAGTCTTAGCTACATACTGTCAGGTTGAGTAAATCTTGCGTATCAATCATAGTCATTAAAATCAGTGTCTCATCTCTGATTCGGAGACTCCTGACAATACCGATTACGATTAGAACTACTGGGACTTTACATCATCATATATCTGTGTGAGAGAACAGAGGGCTGCTAATGTACAGTCCTTCAGAAAGTATTCATGCCCCTTGACTTATTCCACATTTGGTTGTGTTAGGCTGGATGAAAAATAATAATCATTCTCAACTGTATACACCCCATAATAACAAAATAAAAAAATATGCTAATTTGTTGATAATTAAATACAGAAACATCTCATTTACATAAGTATTTACACCCCTGAATCAATACATGTTAGAATCCTCTTTGGCAGTGATTACTGCTGTGAGTCTTTCTGGGTAAGTCTGTAAGAGCTTTCCAAACCTGGATTGTGCAACATTTGCCGATTATTCTTTTCAAAATTATTAAAGTTCTGTCAAATTGGTTGTTGATCATTGCTAGACAACCATTTTCAGATCTTGCCATAGATTTTCAAGTACATTTAAGTCAAAACTGTAACTCGGCCACTCAGGAACATTCACTGTCTTCTTGGTAAGCAACTCCAGTGTAGATTTGTCCTTGTGTTTTAGGTTATTGTCCTGCTGAAAGGGGATTTAATCTCCCAGTGTCTGATGGAAAGTAAACTGAACCAGGTTTTCCTCTTGGATTTTACCTGTGATTAGCTCCATTCGGTTTCTTTTTAACCTGAAAAACTCCCCAGTCCTTAATGATTTTAAGCATACCCATAACATGATGCTGCCACCACTATGCTTGAAAATATGGAGCTTGCTACTCAGTAATGTATTGCATTGGGTTTGCCCCAAATATAACACTTTGTATTCAGGACAAAAAGTGAATTGCTTTGCCACATTTTTTGCAGTATTACTTTAGTGCCTTGTTGTAAACAGGATGCATGTTTTAGAATATTATTATTCTGTGACAGGCTTCCTTCTTTTCACTCTGTCATTTAGGTTAGTATTGTGGAGTAACTACAATGTTGTTGATCCATCCTCAGTTTTCTCCCATCACAGCCATTAAACTCTGTAACTGTTTTAAAGTCACCATTGGCCTCATGGTAAAATCCCTGAGCGGTTTCCTTCCTGTCTGGTAACTGAGTTGGGAAGGACGCCTGTATCTTTGTAGTGACTGGGTGTATTGATACACCATCCAAAGAAATTCAATGTCATCTACCAATAGGTGCAGTTCTTTGTGAGGCATTGGAAAAAGTCCCTGGTCTTTTTGATTGAATCTGTGTTTGAAATTCACTGCTCGACTGAGGGACCTTACAGATAACTGTATGTGTTACAGAGATGAGGTAGTCATTCAAAAATCATGTTAAACACTAGTATTGCACACAGAGTCCATGTAACTTATTATGTGACTTAAGCACATTTTTACTCCTGAACTGATTTGCCATAACAAAGGGGTTGAATACTTAATGACTCAAGACATTTCAGCATTTTTTTATTTCTATTAATTTGTAAAAATTTCGAGAAACATAATTCCACTTTGATACTATGGGGTATTGTGTGTAGGTCAGTGAAAAAAAATCTACATTTAATACATTTTCAATTCAGACTGTATCACAACAAAAAGTGGAATAAGTCAATAGGGTATGAATACTTTCTGAAAGCACTGTATGTGTTGTTTTGCATACCTAAAATGCATACAGTGTGTTTCTCCCTGGTTCCATGAACCCTCCTCTTCCTACTGACAATGTGTATTTGTGGGCAGAAACCTGATGATCTTTTACTAATTTCCTAACGTAAACAAACTGTTTCTTTGTTGTTGGTGGTAATGTTTTTCATGTCTAGTTGTGTAATATAGATAGAACAACACATTCTTAAAAACACAGATTATATTTTTCCACATTTCAAAGGAGAAATGTACAAATTAGATTTTTAGTGGTTGATATTTTTTACACTGAGTGAAATATTTTCTAAAAATAACAACAAAGTTTGATAGGACCAGATTTTTCCTATGACCTGCATAAGCTTTGTTGTCTTTTCCATCTTACCATTGTTTACTTGAAGAGCGTGACCTGAACAAAGCGAGAGGGCAGCTGTCGTCAGATTACAAACTAATCGCCAGGGAGACTGCAATGGGCGCTATTGACAGACACTCTGACAGAAAAAGGCTCAGAGTAATATGGAAGGGAAATTTAAATTCAACATCTTTCCATCATGTCACAGTGAAATCAATCATGAATAGTCATAAAGATACGGATCCTGTGCTTCCTTGATAGATCAATAGATCCTAGCTTCTTGGTTTACGCCTTTTTAGAATCACTTCTAGAGGTCGCACCCGTGTCACAGTCTTTCAATCTGTACGGTGTCGTTTCATGGTTCAGTCTCTCAGATAATAGTACAGTGTCGTTTCATGGTTCAGTCTCTCAGTTAATAGTACAGTGTCGTTTCATGGTTCAGTCTCTCAGTTAATAGTACAGTGTCATTTCATGGTTCAGTCTCTCAGTTAATAGTACGGTGTCGTTTCATGGTTCAGTCTCTCTCAGTTAATAGGACAGTGTCGTTTCATGGTTCAGTCTCTCTCAGTTCATAGTAGTGTCGTTTCATGGTTCAGTCTCTCAGTTAATAGTACAGTGTCGTTTCATGGTTCAGTCTCTCAGTTAATAGTACAGTGTCGTTTCATGGTTCAGTCTCTCAGATAATAGTACAGTGTCGTTTCATGGTTCAGTCTCTCAGATAATAGTACAGTGTCGTTTCATGGTTCAGTCTCTCAGTTAATAGTACAGTGTCGTTTCATGGTTCAGTCTCTCAGATAATAGTACAGTGTCGTTTCATGGTTCAGTCTCTCAGTTAATAGTACAGTGTCGTTTCATGGTTCAGTCTCTCAGATAATAGTACAGTACAATTACCATGTTGACTTGACATAGAAGCCTGTGGGATTTCTTTCTTCCGGCACTTTGTCAAATCAGTTCATAGACGTCTCTACTCTCATTGGTCTGTTTAACATGTTATTCTAACACTTAATAATGTAAACAAACATTTGACAGTCAAAAGTAGGAATGCTTTCCTTAATTATACTTTAGTTTTATATCATAAATGTTTTTGAATAAATGTTTGAGTTCAGATCATCAGAAGAGATACACTATCATTACTTATAATTTTGTACACTATAAAGACTTACTAAATAAACCCTGTTAATGTTGTCTCTTCGATACAGTCGACACACAAGTATAAGGTCAGTATGCATCTGAATATATGACTCTTTGTTCTTCAACTTAGAAACAGAATGCTGTAAGGTGGTAGTGGACAGTAGACAAACCTCCCAAATCAATGTGGTGAGGAATGTGCTCTGGTAAATAACATTCCAGTTTCAAAAATGCAACATCATTACAGTGCATTTTTTCAATTACAACTGTAAGTGTCCAAAAACAATAAATAGCTGTGAAAAATACAGCTGTATAAAATGATCTTAAAGATGAATTATTGCAGGGTTCCTATACTTTGGTGCAGACCAAGGTAATTGAATCATTGCAGGGTTCCTATACTTTGGTGCAGACCAAGGTAATTGAATCATTGCAGGGTTCCTATACTTTGGTGCAGACCAAGGTAATTGAATCATTGCAGGGTTCCTATACTTTGGTGCAGACCAAGGTAATTGAATCATTGCAGGGTTCCTATACTTTGGTGCAGACCAAGGTAATTGTTGTGTCCATACGTAAACTCTCAGTCCTCTCTCTTAATTCATCCTCCATGTTTTCCTGCACGCTGTCCTTCCGTCTGCATCGCATGAAGCCTTGGAAGCTGGGGCAGATGGGTAGATAGCGCAGGAAGCTGACTTTCCTAACGCAGCTCATTCCAATAGGGAAGTCATAAGTACGCATGTTCGCTGAGCTTTCCCCCCTGCTCTCATCTGCCTTCCAGTCCAGCAGCCCTCTCTCCCTCCTGGTGCCTGTTTAAACCGTACATAAACACACACACAATGCCACATAACCAAACATTGGTAGTTACAGGCAACGGTTGCGCAAAAATGGAAAGATTGATGTGTCCCATAGTGATATGGTGGTGTCACATAAACAAACACAAAGCAACTGATGATCTCTTTGATCAGCGTGTGACAAGGTGACTGGTAGCTCCTGTTAATGAGATGAGGTTTCACATAGCATGCATACCTGGGATGGTGTTATCCAGAGCAAACGCCAGGAAGCCTCCGACAAACATCTCCGTGGTCAGGAGCACTGTGAGGATTTGATCCACCTCTGCAACTCCTGAGGACGGCAATAAAACATGTATTACCAAATGAATTATCCTAATCGTTATTCATAACATCAACATAATATTCCATACTAAAGCTTCATTACATCCACAATATAATCCATACTAAAGTTTGATAACAGTTTGAACTGTACACACTGTAACTCTCTAAAGCCACTCCTACACTTCCTCTTAAGATGGAGATGTCTTTTCATATCAGTAAAAACCTTTTCAATGTGCAGCCCACCTGTTTGGATGCAGCCGGGATGCATGTCTAGGTAATTGGGCAACATTAGGCCAAAGAACATGGAGAAGCCGAGGACAAAGAGATTCCTAGAGGAGTTGAGGTCTACACTCTGCAGGTTGGACAAGCCCACAGCTGTGATCATACCTGCAGGGCATAGACACAAACAACAGAGGGCTGGATAAGGTTATTATTGTCTTATTGTTATCTGTGTTTCTAGCTAGAGACATATTTCCTCATCCCTTCTCAAATAGAGGTGAGCTTTCTGTGATCATACTGCCCCCTGGTGGGGGAGAGAGAGACAATACCATCACAGCAGCAATATTTGTGACCTGTTGCCACAAGAAAAGGGCAACCAGTGAAGAACAAACACCATTGTAAATACAACCCATATTTATGTTTATTTATTTTCCCTTTTGTACTTTAACCATTTGCACATTGTTACAACACTGTATATAGACATAATATGACATTTGTAATGTCTTTATTCTTTTGGAACTTCTGTGAATGTAATGTTTACTGTTTATTTTTATTGTTTATTTCACTTTTGTTTATTATCTACTTCACTTGCTTTGGCGATGTTAACATATGTTTCCCATGCCAATAAAGACCTATGAATTGAGTTGAATTGAACTGAATTGAGTTGAATTGAATTGAGTTGAATTGAGTTGAATTGAGTTGAATTGAGAGATGAAGCTGTGTGTGAGTTCTCTGTTAGGAGGTCAGTAACTCACCGAACAAGGTGCAGAACATGCCACCTAGAATGGGGTCAGGCAGCGATGCAAAGAGGGCAGTGAATTTCCCCACAGTTCCTAACAGAAACATTATGCCTGCGCCGTATTGTACTACCCTCCTGCTTCCCACCTGTGTGTAGAGAGAGAGACATTGTACAACGTGACTCAATGTGAACTGTGCAACCTCTGGTATCAGCTCATTGTTTATTCATAATTATTAACATAACAGTTAATGTAAAGATGAGCAGACCTTTAGCTAATAATCATGTGGCAATAATAACAATCGATTTGCATTGTGACAAAGCACTTGCACTGGAGATCATGCCAATAAGCCTTTATCCGTTTCAAAAAGATAATTTTGCTGATTCCAACTTGAACTAGACAGCTTGAGATTACATATCTACAATCGTGTTTTTCATTACATAGATTAAAGACAACAAGGGGCTTAGGGGCCAACGGGGTCATATTTAGACAGCATCCTTATGTCAAATTTACATCAAAAGTCGAAACGTTTAGCATTTTGGCTAACCCTTTTCCTAACCTTAACCTAATTCTCCTAACCAGCTATGTTAATTCTCCTAACATGCTGCGTAAGTTCTCCTAACCTGCTACAAAAAGTCAATTTTGTCATAAGCTGTACTCCATCTAGTCAAAATGAGTTGAGGGGCTAAGCTTCCTTACCTTAGTGATTCCCAGAACTCCAATGTTGGGACTGGAAGAGGTGGAGCCATTTCCTGTACCCAGCAGTCCTGCTATAATACAGCACACCCCCTCTGTGAAGATACCCCTAGTACAGGAAAGACATGACACAGACATACATCAACACAGGGTACTGATGCTTGACAATAAGAGCACATTTAAGAACATAGGTCCCTGTCAGAGCCTTATAGGTCCATGTTAGAAGTCGAACCCCCGGTGTAGGAGACTGATGCTCACCTGTTGATGGCATGGACAGGTGGAGGAGGTGCCCCTGAGAGGCGGGCACAGGCGTAATAGTCCCCGATAGACTCTACGATACCAGCTAGTGTGGCGCTGAACATGCCCAGCACCCCAGCGATGGTCACCGTGGGCAACCCCCACTGACCTATCAGAGACACACAGACATCACACGTCTGAATCCTCCTCCTATGCAGCAAGATTAAAGGCAATGGAAATAAATGACAACTCAGATCATTTCCCCATTTAAAATGATATACAAGGTCATTCTAAAGTGACTAATAAATGACCAGTGTCATCCGCTTTCTTAACTTGACCCTTGATCTAGCTCGTGTGTCCAAACTGCCCCGGTGTGTGAGACAGTGGAGGTAATGCTGGTCCCTTACAGGGGTAGGGGACCCGGAACCAGGGGGAGAGGGTCATGATGTCACCACGGGCGTCTGTGCGTGCCTTCTGTCCGTACCTGCTGGGGTCACTGGGCAGCACATCGGTCAGGGTCAGGATGTAACATAGCAACCACACCAACATGATGGCCATGATGATCTGAACACAGGAAGAACAACATAACATGTCATATAACGGAATCATAGGGATTCTGAGATTCCAAGTTATAATTTTGGATGTGCCTAGTCTGTGCCATATTTGTATATTATTTTACAGCCATTTTCATCAGAAAGCTAATTCTTGGCTTTAACATAACGGTGACATGATCCCTGTCGTCTGTGTCTGTCTATAACAGTGAGTCATTTCTATAGCCTGACAGTGTCCCCACCACATGTCTGGCAGCACTCACTAAGGCAGTAGCATTCAGGGCACTGCAGTAAAATGGGCCTCAGACTCTCTTATAACCGCTCAAGATTTGTATGACATGATGTGCCGTGAATGATTAGTCTGATGTATTTAACAATAGGTCAAACCCCACATGAGAACATGTTATTAGTATGACTTTCTAACATCCCTGTGAGACAGATGTGTGCTGTGTTGGTTCTAACCGGGAACATCTTAAAGATCTGAACCCTGGCGGTGCTGAAGCCTTTCTTTCTGTTGTAGGAGGGGAGAGGGAAGGACCAGTTCCTCAGATACTGAGCAAACAGAACGATGAGGAAGATGGACCTGGGGAGAGGCAGTGATATTGTTACACCATAACCCAATAAAAGACATCAAACAGGGACAAAGTAATTACGTTAACAGCATGTGATTAGATTACAAAGCATCAATGACCTCGACGTAAGACGATAAAGAGTCTCAAGCCCAAAACAAGGTAAACCATTTAAACAAAAGAAGTGAGGAAGGAGGTAAGAACAACATACCACACACAATAATACAACTCAAGACAACATAGATGGATCTCAAGTGTCAAAACACGAGAGAAACCTGGGAGGATCAGATGGAGAGAGCAGAGAGAAACCTGGGAGGATCAGATGGAGAGAGCAGAGAGAAACCTGGGAGGATCAGATGGAGAGCAGAGAGAAACCTGAGAGGATCAGATGGAGAGAGCAGAGAGAAACCTGGGAGGATCAGATGGAGAGAGCAGAGAGAAACCTGGGAGGATCAGATGGAGAGAGCAGAGAGAAACCTGGGAGGATCAGATGGAGAGAGCAGAGAGAAACCTGGGAGGATCAGATGGAGAGAGCAGAGAGAAACCTGGGAGGATCAGATGGAGAGAGCAGAGAGATACCTGGGAGGATCAGATGGAGAGAGCAGAGAGAAACCTGGGAGGATCAGATGGAGAGAGCAGAGAGAAACCTGGGAGGATCAGATGGAGAGAGCAGAGAGAAACCTGGGAGGATCAGATGGAGAGAGCAGAGAGAAACCTGGGAGGATCAGATGGAGAGAGCAGAGAGAAACCTGGGAGGATCAGATGGAGAGAGGAAAGAGAAACCTGGGAGGATCAGATGGAGAGAGGAAAGAGAAACCTGGGAGGATCAGATGGAGAGAGCAGAGAGAAACCTGGGAGGATCAGATGGAGAGAGCAGAGAGATACCTGGGAGGATCAGATGGAGAGAGCAGAGAGATACCTGGGAGGATCAGATGGAGAGAGGAAAGAGATACCTGGGAGGATCAGATGGAGAGAGCAGAGAGAAACCTGGGAATCTCAGATGGAGAGAGCAGAGAGAAACCTGGGAGGATCAGATGGAGAGAGCAGAGAGAAACCTGGGAGGATCAGATGGAGAGAGCAGAGAGAAACCTGGGAGGATCAGATGGAGAGAGCAGAGAGAAACCTGGGAGGATCAGATGGAGAGAGCAGAGAGAAACCTGGGAGGATCAGATGGAGAGAGCAGAGAGAAACCTGGGAGGATCAGATGGAGAGAGCAGAGAGAAACCTGGGAGGATCAGATGGAGAGAGCAGAGAGATACCTGGGAGGATCAGATGGAGAGAGCAGAGAGAAACCTGGGAGGATCAGATGGAGAGAGAAGAGAGATACCTGGGAGGATCAGATGGAGAGAGCAGAGAGAAACCTGGGAGGATCAGATGGAGAGAGAAGAGAGATACCTGGGAGGATCAGATGGAGAGAGCAGAGAGATACCTGGGAGGATCAGATGGAGAGAGCAGAGAGAAACCTGGGAGGATCAGATGGAGAGAGCAGAGAGAAACCTGGGAGGATCAGATGGAGAGAGCAGAGAGAAACCTGGGAGGATCAGATGGAGAGAGCAGAGAGAAACCTGGGAGGATCAGATGGAGAAAGGAAAGAGAAACCTGGGAGGATCAGATGGAGAGAGCAGAGAGAAACCTGGGAGGATCAGATGGAGAGAGAAGAGAGAAACCTGGGAGGATCAGATGGAGAGAGCAGAGAGATACCTGGGAGGATCAGATGGAGAGAGCAGAGAGAAACCTGGGAGGATCAGATGGAGAGAGCAGAGAGTTACCTGGGAGGATCAGATGGAGAGAGCAGAGAGAAACCTGGGAGGATCAGATGGAGAGAGCAGAGAGAAACCTGGGAGGATCAGATGGAGAGAGCAGAGAGAAACCTGGGAGGATAAGATGGAGAGAGCAGAGAGAAACCTGGGAGGATCAGATGGAGAGAGCAGAGAGAAACCTGGGAGGATCAGATGGAGAGAGCAGAGAGAAACCTGGGAGGATCAGATGGAGAGAGGAAAGAGATACCTGGGAGGATCAGATGGAGAGAGCAGAGATAAACCTTGGAGGATCAGATGGAGAGAGCAGAGAGATACCTGGGAGGGTCAGATGGAGAGAGCAGAGAGAAACCTGGGAGGATCAGATGGAGAGAGCAGAGAGAAACCTGGGAGGATCAGATGGAGAGAGGAAAGAGAAACCTGGGAGGATCAGATGGAGAGAGCAGAGAGAAACCTGGGAGGATCAGATGGAGAGAGCAGAGAGAAACCTGGGAGGATCAGATGGAGAGAGCAGAGAGATACCTGGGAGGATCAGATGGAGAGAGCAGAGAGAAACCTGGGAGGATCAGATGGAGAGAGCAGAGAGAAACCTGGGAGGATCAGATGGAGAGAGCAGAGAGATACCTGGGAGGATCAGATGGAGAGACCAGAGAGAAACCTGGGAGGATCAGATGGAGAGCAGAGAGAAACCTGGGAGATTCAGATGGAGAGAGGAAAGAGATACCTGGGAGGATCAGATGGAGAGAGCAGAGAGAAACCTGGGAGGATCAGATGGAGAGAGCAGAGAGAAACCTGGGAGGATCAGATGGAGAGAGCAGAGAGAAACCTGGGAGGATCAGATGGAGAGAGCAGAGAGAAACCTGGGAGGATCGGATGGAGAGCAGAGAGAAACCTGGAAGGATCAGATGGAGAGAGCAGAGAGAAACCTGGGATTATCAGATGGAGAGCAGAGAGAAACCTGGGAGGATCAAATGGAGAGAGCAGAGAGAAACCTGGGAGGATCAGATGGAGAGAGCAGAGAGAAACCTGGGAGGATCAGATGGAGAGAGCAGAGAGAAACCTGGGAGGATCAGATGGAGAGAGCAGAGAGAAACCTGGGAGGATCAGATGGAGAGAGCAGAGAGAAACCTGGGAGGATCAGATGGAGAGAGCAGAGAGAAACCTGGGAGGATCAGATGGAGAGAGCAGAGAGAAACCTGGGAGGATCAGATGGAGAGAGCAGAGAGAAACCTGAGAGGATCAGATGGAGAGCAGAGAGAATCCTGGGAGGATCAGATGGAGAGAGCAGAGAGATACCTGGGAGGATCAGATGGAGAGAGCAGAGAGAAACCTGGGAGGATCAGATGGAGAGAGCAGAGAGATACCTGGGAGGATCAGATGGAGAGAGCAGAGAGAAACCTGGGAGGATCAGATGGAGAGAGCAGAGAGAAACCTGGGAGGATCAGATGGAGAGAGCAGAGAGAAACCTGGGAGGATCAGATGGAGAGAGCAGAGAGAAACCTGGGAGGATCAGATGGAGAGCAGAGAGAAACCTGGGAGGATCAGATGGAGATAGCAGAGAGAAACCTGGGAGGATCAGATGGAGAGAGCAGAGAGAAACCTGGGAGGATCAGATGGAGAGAGCAGAGAGAAACCTGGGAGGATCAGATGGAGAGAGCAGAGAGAAACCTGGGAGGATCAGATGGAGAGAGCAGAGAGAAACCTGAGAGGATCAGATGGAGAGAGCAGAGAAAAACCTGGGAGGATCAGATGGAGAGAGCAGAGAGAAACCTGGGAGGATCAGATGGAGAAAGCAGAGAGAAACCTGGGAGGATCAGATGGAGAGAGCAGAGAGAAACCTGGGAGGATCAGATGGAGAGAGCAGAGAGAAACCTGGGAGGATCAGATGGAGAGCAGAGAGAAACCTGGGAGGATCAGATGGAGAGAGCAGAGAGAAACCTGGGAGGATCAGATGGAGAGAGGAAAGAGATACCTGGGAGGATCAGATGGAGAGAGCAGAGAGAAACCTGAGAGGATCAGATGGAGAGAGCAGAGAGAAACCTGGGAGGATCAGATGGAGAGAGCAGAGAGAAACCTGGGAGGATCAGATGGAGAGAGCAGAGAGAAACCTGGGAGGATCAGATGGAGAGAGCAGAGAGAAACCTGGGAGGATCAGATGGAGAGAGCAGAGAGAAACCTGAGAGGATCAGATGGAGAGAGCAGAGGGAAACCTGGGAGGATCAGATGGAGAGAGCAGAGAGAAACCTGAGAGGATCAGATGGAGAGAGCAGAGAGAAACCTGGGAGGATCAGATGGAGAGAGCAGAGAGAAACCTGGGAGGATCAGATGGAGAGAGCAGAGAGAAACCTGGGAGGATCAGATGGAGAGAGGAAAGAGAAACCTGTGAGATTCAGATGGAGAGAGCAGAGAGAAACCTGGGAGGAGGATACATTACAGAGAAGAAGGGAGGATGGATTGTGCTCTTACAGTGCTGAGAGGCCCCAGTGAGACCCGGCTCTGTCCCCAGCGGTCTGGAAAACAGACAGGCCGATGAGGGACACGGTGGGGGTGACGGTCAGGGGCCCGATGTAGTCCAGCAGGAGACCAGGGAGACCCACCAGCCCGATGACCACCTCCACCACACTGGACGCTATGATGGCACCCTGGATCTACAGGGGCAGAGAGACCAACTGTTATTATCATTAGCTATGTCTAGGACCACCATTTGACCTGACCCACAATCCTTGGCTTCTAGTTATGTCTACATGATGTCTCTGATAATATCAATCAAAGTGAGATATGCTACTGTTCAGAAAGATGGACCCCAAGATGGAGGCCCACTGAGAGATGCTACAGTTCAGAAAGATGGACCCAAAGATGGAGGCCCACTGAGAGATGCTACAGTTCAGAAAGATGGACCCAAAGATGGAGGCTCACTGAGAGATGCTACAGTTCAGAAAGATGGACTCCAAGATGGAGGCTCACTGAGAGATGCTACAGTTCAGAAAGATGGACCCCAAGATGGAGGCTCACTGAGAGATGCTACAGTTCAGAAAGATGGACCCCAAGATGGAGGCTCACTGAGAGATGCTACAGTTCAGAAAGATGGACTCCAAGATGGAGGCCCACTGAGAGATGCTACAGTTCAGAAAGATGGACCCCAAGATGGAGGCTCACTGAGAGATGCTACAGTTCAGAAAGATGGACTCCAAGATGGAGGCTCACTGAGAGATGCTACAGTTCAGAAAGATGGACCCCAAGATGGAGGCTCACTGAGAGATGCTACAGTTCAGATGGATGGACCCCAAGATGGAGGCCCACTGAGAGATGCTACAGTTCAGAAAGATGGACCCCAAGATGGAGGCCCAGTGACAAGAGGCAGGAAGTACCTCTCTTATCCTTGGGTGCCAGATGTGGGAGGTGTTCAGAGGAAGACTCCAGTTCCCATAAATCTCCTCTGTTGAAAGACAGACACAATAGCACACTAGTGAGATTCTGTCTTTGATTGGGCCATATTCTTCTGACATAGGATGGGACTGAGTGGTGCACCTTGAGGGGGACATTTCCATCTATCCAGCCCTAAGATGGCTTGGGCAGGGATGAGGAAGGCAAAAGCACTGGCCTGGAAAAGAGGTAACCTAAACATAGAAGATAAAACATGTTACACAATGCATTCCAAGCATTAGAAGACACGCACATACATACACACGTACCTGACTCCGAATGTGGTCTGTATGATTGTGGTGATTCCCACACAGGTGAAGATGGTTCCCACCAGCTGACTGACCGTGTACTGGTCTTGTCCCACACACATGGCCTCCGCCAGCAGGAAGGGCACAGCGATGGTCCCGCTGAAACATGTCAGGTAGTGCTGCGATTAAAGACACAGTGTTAATCATCATGGAGAGGGGGGGGGGGGAACAGAGGGAGGGGGGGGAGAGAGAGAGAGAGAGAGAGGGGGGGGGGGAAACAGAGGGAGGGGGGAGAGAGAGAGAGAGAGAGAGAGAGAGAGAGGGGGGGGGGAAACCGAGGGAGGGGGGAGAGAGAGAGAGAGAGAGAGGGGGAGGGGGGAGAAACAGAGGGAGGGGGAGAGAGAGAGAGGGGGGGAAACAGAGGGAGGGGGGAGAGAGAGAGAGAGAGAGAGAGAGAGAGAGGGGGGGGAAACAGAGGGAGGGGGAGAGAGGAGAGAGATGGGGGAGGGGGAGGGAGGGAGGGAGGGAGGGAGGGAGGGAGGGAGGGAGGGAGGGAGGGGAGGGAGGGAGGGGAGGGGGAGAGATACATTTGGGGTAGAGAAGGCACACAAGAGACGAAGAAACAACTACTGATAGAAAGGCGGAGTCAGAAAACCATTCATGAAAACTAAGTGTGTGAGAGAGAGAGAGAGAGAGAGTGTGAGAGAGAGAGTGAGAGAGTGTGTGAGTGTGTGAGAGAGTGTGTGAGTGTGTGTGTGAGAGAGTATGTGGTGAGTGAGTGTGTGAGAGAGTGTGTGTGAGAGAGTGTGAGAGAGTGTGTGTGAGAGAGTGTGTGTGAGAGTGTGAGAGAGTGTGTGGTGAGAGAGTGTGTGAGAGTGTGTGTGAGAGAGTGTGTGAGAGAGTGTGTGTGTGAGAGAGTGTGTGAGAGAGTGTGTGAGAGAGTGTGTGTGAGAGTGTGAGAGAGTGTGTGGTGAGAGAGTGTGTGAGAGAGTGTGTGAGAGAGTGTGTGAGAGAGTGTGTGAGAGAGTGTGTGTGAGAGTGTGAGAGAGTGTGTGGTGAGAGAGTGTGAGTGAGTGTGTGAGAGAGTGTGTGAGAGAGTGTGAGTGAGAGAGTGTGAGTGAGTGTGTGAGAGAGTGTGTGAGAGAGTGTGTGAGAGAGTGTGTGAGAGAGTGTGAGTGAGAGTGTGAGTGAGTGTGTAAGAGAGTGTGTGTGAGTGTGTGAGAGAGTGTGTGAGAGAGTGTGAGTGAGAGTGTGAGTGAGTGTGTGAGAGAGTGTGTGTGAGTGTGTGAGAGAGTGTGTGAGAGAGTGTGAGTGAGTGTGTGAGAGAGTGTGTGTGAGAGAGTGTGAGTGAGAGAGTGTGAGTGTGAGTGAGAGAGTGTGTATTTGTGTACCTGGAGGCCCAGTAGAATGCAGAGGTACCATGGAGGGACATCCTCTATGGTGTAGATCATGTCAGAGCCTGGCCGCTGCTTCCCCCCCTCAGCACCCTCCTCCTGTCCCTCTGCGGCCAGTTTCCCCTCCTCAGCACCCTGCTGCTCCTCTGTCTGAGTCTGGACATCACAACTCTGAAAGGGAAGACAGAGACATTCACACATCCAACGTAAGATTGGGTAACTTGGCATACACAAAGTTTGAAAGTCACATGATGTTCAACAACTGGGAATAACCGATGACCTCTCAGACGTCATATAAAATACCTTATATGGCACAAGATTGTCACCTACGTGATTTTTCACTGTCCCATACTTTTTATTTAACTAGGCAAGTCAGTTAAGAACAAATTCTTATTTACAATGACGGCCTACCCCGGCCAAACCCGGACGACGCTGGGCCAATTGTGCGCCACCATATGGGACTACCAATCACGGCCGGTTGTGATGCAGCCTGGAATCAAACCAGGGTCTGTAGTGACGCCTCTAGCACTGAGATGCAGACCCCTGCGCCACTCGGGAGCCCACCATATGGCCTTGCCATCTCCACCGAGGCCATCCGTCAGGCACATGACCAACTGGGTGTCACATCTCCTTTAATTGACCTACTCTGTGAATGATCGACATGGCCCTGGATTACATTATAACCCAGAAGAATGTCACCGTCACCGTGGCCGGTTGTCATGGTTCTTGGTGTTGACTGTTTTGAAAGATGATGCAAGAGGAGCACTTCCATGACTAACTCATCAAAGTAGACTGGAGTAACACAGAGTTTTCTTCCTAAATCACAGGTCAGTGTTTTGGTACAGGGATCTAGGTTAATAATAGCCTCTTGGTGTTTCAATACATTCCACTGTGAACAAAATGTATCACCTTTACATCTTTGTCAGAGAAACAATGTTAGAACTGTCTTCTACAACTCAGTCTGTCCACTTTTGCTATGAGGTATTGTGTCTTCAAACAATAGCCACAAATATCCCGCAAAAAGCATGGTTTCAGATATCAATGCAGAACCATTCTCCACAAGTTGTTATTCAGTTAGACATCATGGCAGTAAATCCCCTAATCTGAGCACACCTTGGTCATTTCACCCCAAAGGTAAACAGGAAATACTTTGAAAACATCCAATGATGCAATATACAAAGTTTAAAGCTAAATTATTCAAGTTAACAGAAATAAAGCTCACTAAGGACCTACACACCAGACATGAACTCAACCATAACCCATCATCTTACCAGGCCAGACAACGTACAATTACAATTTAAACATTCACAACAAAACTAAACTCATCAATGTATTGAAATTATAGTAAATGATGAGTTTACCTTGAGGTCTGGTCGTATTTCTGTTTGCTTCTTCTTCATCTGGACTCTCAGTTGTTTGTGATGGATCCTTCGTTTCCTTTTTGGTGCTGCCCTCTTCTCAACTAGCCAACACACGTGTGACCTCAGCCCTATACAGGAGTACAGGGCCCTTTTATGGGGGTTGAGGGGACCAGATCAGCCAGGTTAATAATCTGCCCCTGAGATGGACTTTACCCACTCGTGCTGTTTAAGAGGCTGAGACTGTAAAACTAAAGGAAAAAGATCAAAGGGTCAAGAAGACACTTCTTGGAATTAGAGATAGTGGGCAAGATCAGATTAGCCATCAGAAAGAACTAAACTCGGCAAAAAAATAAACGTCCTCTTCATTGTCAACTGCGTTTATTTTCAGCAAACTTAACATGTGTAAATATTTGTATGAACATAACAAGATTCAACAACTGAGACATAAACTGAACAAGTTCCACAGACATGTGACTAACAGAAATAGAATAATGTGTCCCTGAACAAAGGGGGCGTCAAAATCAAAAGTAAGTCAGTATCTGGTGTGGCCACCAGCTGCATTAAGAACTACAGTGCATCTCCTCCTCATGGACTGCACCAGATTTGCCAGTTCTTGCTGTGAGATGTTACCCCACTCTTCCACCAAGGCACCTGCAAGTTCCCGGACATTTCTGGGGGGCATGGCCCTAGCCCTAGCCCTCACCCTCCGTTCCAACAGGTCCCAGATGTGCTCAATGGGATTAAGATCCGGGCTCTTTGCTGGTCATGGCAGAACACTGACATTCCTGTCTTGCAGGAAATCACGCCCAGAACGAGCAGTATGGCTGGTGGCATTGTCATGCTGGAGGGTCATGTCAGGATGAGCCTGCAGGAAGGGTACCACATGAGGGAGGAGGATGTCTTCCCTGTAACGCACAGCGTTGAGATTGCCCGCAATGACAACATGCTCAGTCCGATGATGCTGTGACACAGACCATGACGGACCCTCCACCCCCAAATCGATCCCGCTCCAGAATACAGGTCTTCGGTGTAACGCTCATTCCTTCAACGATAAACGCGAATCCAAACATCACCCCTGGTGAGACAAAACTGCGACTCGTCAGTGAAGAGCACTTTTTGCCAGTCTTGTCTGGTCCAGCGACGGTGGGTTTGTGCCCATAGGCGACGTTGTTGCCGGTGATGTCTGGTGAGGACCTGCCTTACAACAGGCCTACAAGCCCTCAGTCCAGCCTCTCTCAGCCTATTGTGGACAGTCTGAGCACTGATGGAGGGATTGTGCATTCCTGGTGTAACTCGGGTAGTTGTTGTTGCCATCCTGCACCTGTCCCGCAGGTGTGATGTTTGGATGTACCGATCCTGTGCAGGTGTTGTTACACGTGGTCTGCCACTGCGAGGACGATCAGCTGTCTGTCCTGTCTCCTTGTAGCGCTGTCTTAAGCGTCTCACAGTACTGACATTGCAATTTATTGCCCTGGCCAGATATGCAGTCCTCATGCCTCCTTGCAGCATGCCTAAGGCACGTTCACGCTGATGAGCAGGGACCCTGGGCATCTTTCTTTTGGTGTTTTCAGAGACAGTAGAAAGGCCTCTTTAGTGTCCAAAGTTTTCATAACTGTGACCTTAATTGACTACCGTCTGTAAGCTGTTAGTGTCTTAACGACCATTCCACAGGTGCATGTTCATTAATTGGGAAACAGTGTTTACAGTTTTTCTCAATTGTTTACACACAAATACTGGTACTTGAGACACAATGACCACAACATGTAACTCATGCACCAACCCCCTGAACCAATTCTGCTAAACTACAAGCACAATTCCTGCTTTACACTCAAATTGCAGTTCTAAAACACACTTTTTTCAAAACACTACATACAATTCTTTGCATTTGGCACAATTTTCATGCAGAAAATCTCTTGTTTTCACAATGAACACACTGCCATTCAAATATGCACACTGACTCATCACATGGGCAAACACCCGTCACTGAGCTTTACAATTAGCAATCAGAGCTTTAGCATAAAAGGGCAACAGGTGAGCTCTTCTGTTTTGGAGCAATAGATGCCAACATTGGAAACAGAGGCAGAGCCAGAGGAGTGAGAGGAGTAAGAGGAGTAAGAGGAGGAGGAGGAGGCCAAGGACCGTAATCTCTGATGAGATCCGAGCCACTTTGGTTGATCGTGTGGTCAACCATGGTCTAACAATGAGGGAGGCTGGGCAAAGAGTACAGCCAAATCTGAGCAGGTACACTGTAGCATCCATCATCCAGACATTCCGAAATGAGAATAGGTAAGAAATCTACTCTCACTAGAAAATTGCAGTACTGCATATCAATACGGTACTCAATGAGTACAGTAGTACAGTATTGCCTGTGGACTGTTCTGTAGGACTGGAAAAATAAAGTGTGTTTCAAGTATTTGGGAAATGTATTCCTACTTTGTATTTACAGTATTTGACTATTTGTTTGGCAGAACTGAAAGATTACCAACACAAGGTGGTCGGGAACGTGTTCTGTCTCTTGAACAGGAAACTGAAATCATGAACATGGTCCTAGAAAATAACGCCATAACATTACGGCAAATACAAAGAAAAATAATAGAAAATAATGAGATATTTCAAAATATTGATAGGGTAAGCTTATCAACACTGGACTGTGTCTTGCGCAGAAATAATCTCAGGATGAAGCAGGTCTACAGGGTGCCATTTGAACGCAATTCAGAAAGAGTCAAAGAATTGCCATATAACTATGTGCAAGTGAGTCCTATATTGATGCATACTCTCAACACTGTGTAAATGATACATATTTCAGTATTGTAATCATAATGATTGTGCTTCACAAAAGTGACCACTCCATGTCTATTTCTGATATTGTCATGTGTGTTTCAGAGAGTCCTTGAGCTAGAGGTGGCTGCAGTGGAGCACCAGTTCATCTTCATTGATGAGGTTGGATTCAACCTCACAAAAAGACGAAAGAGGGGAAGGAATATCATGGGCCAGCGTGCCATTGTTCAAGTCCCTGGCCAGCGTGGAGGGAACATCACAATGTGTGCAGCGATTACCCACCACGGCGTCATCCATCACCATGCTACCCTTGGCCCCTACAACACCGCCCATCTGATCACATTCCTGGACACCCTACACAACACACTCATTCCACCAGATCAGGTAGACGGCCCAGAGCAGCTCAGGTACGTTGTCATTTGGGACAAGGTAAGTTTCCAGAGGGCTGCTCTGGTTCGTAACTGGTTCACTGCCCACCCACGCTTTTTAGTTGTTTATCTCCCTCCATATTCTCCATTCCTAAATCCTATTGAGGAATTTTTTTTCTGCCTGGAGATGGAAAGTGTATGACCGAAATCCACAAACGCGTATACCTCTTCTCCAAGCTATGGAAGACGCATGTGGAGATATAGCAGCTGATGCTTTTCATGGCTGGAATCGCCATGCTAGGCGATATTTCCCCCGCTGCTTGGCCAGGGAAAACATTGCTTGTGATGTGGATGAGGTGCTGTGGCCAGACCGCAACAGAAGAGAGGATGCAGCATAGTTTATTTTATTTTACTGTAACTGTATACATTAAATTCTTCTGTTTTGTATGTAGACCACTGTATGTGCAACTTTGTGTTGGTTGGGAATTGGATGTACATTGTTTTTGTGGGAAAAATAAAATATATTTGTTACCGTGTATTTGTGTGTTCTGAGTATAAAAACAATATTCTCAAATATTTTACAACACACTTATGTATGTACTGTCTGTAGTAATGGCAACACTGAACCAAAAAAAGGCCTAAGTCATTATGATGAATGGAGAAGAAGTGTTTTCCATTCATCATAGTGTTTTACATTGAGCACATCAGTGTTCAACTGGTCCTTATAAATGTCTATTCATATGATGGTTTGTGTGTCATTTGAAAACAAAATACCATTTTGATAAGAAATAACATTGTTTTGAATGTAAAGTTTCATTTTGCTGGAGAATTGAGGTGTTTTGCCCATTGTGTGTGTGTGTTTTTTGATTTGTGTGTAGAGTTCTGAGAATATGAGGTATGCTTTCAGAAAATGTGTGTAAACAATCGAGAAACTGTAAAGGTTGTGATGGCATCTAGACCGTGTGTTTGAGTGAGGAGATCAGGGGGGTTTGAGTGAGGAGATCGGGGGGTTTGAGTGAGGAGATCGGGGGGTTTGAGTGAGGAGATCGGGGGGGTTTGAGTGAGGAGATCGGGGGGGTTTGAGTGACGGGGGGGTGGTTTGAGTGACGGGGGGGTGGTTGAGTGAGGAGATCGGGGGGTTTGAGTGAGGAGATCGGGGGGTTTGAGTGAGGAGATCGGGGGGTTTGAGTGAGGAGATCAGGGTTTAATAAGAAGTTTCATAAGCTTGGTAAGTGACTCCTCCCATCTGAAAGGTGCTTAATGTTATAACTGTTTACACAAAGGACTGCATACGAGTATACTGTCATGATTTTATATTTTATCAAATCTGAAACCTGGTAAAGACAGTGATGCATCATGGTATATGTTCGTTCCATTAGGCTTGTATGGGCACCCGAGTGGAGAAGCGGTCTAAGGCATTGCATCTCAGAGGTGCTAGGTGTGTCACTACAGACCCTGATTCAATTCCAGGCTGTATCACAACCAGGTGTGATTGGGAGTCCCATAGGGCAGCTCCCAATTGGCCCAGTGTCATCCAGGTTGGGGTTTGGCCGGGGTAGGCCATCATTGTAAATAAGAATTTGTCACATGCGTCGACTACAACAGGTATAGAACTTACCGTGAAATTATTACTTACAAGCCCAATGCCGTTTCAGGAAAAGAGAGTTAAGAAAATATTGACTAAATAAAGTAAAAGTTGAAAGCAGGATTAATCTGTGAAGAGAATACTTCTCCAGGTATCCAGTGGCCATAGAAGTAGGGCATTTGGCAACTGAAGTCGGTTACGACTAATGGTGTAGAGTACTTAAGTAAAAATACTTACTATTCATATTTTTGACCACCTTTTTTTTACCCCAATTGGTAGCTATTGTCTTATCGCTGCTACTCCCGTACGGACTCGGGAGAGGCGAAGGTCGAGAGCCATGCCTCCTCCGACACACAACCCAACCAAGCCGCACTGCACATCCAACCCGTAAGCCAGCTACACCAATGTGTCGGAGGAAACCTGGCGACCTGATCAGCATGCACTGCGTCCGGCCAGACACAGGAGTCGCTAGTGCGCGATGAGACAAGGATATCCCTGCCGGCCAAACCCTCCCCTAACCCATACAACGCTGGGCCAATTGTGCACCGCCCCATGGGCCTCCCCGGCGTGGCCGGCTGCGACAGAGCCTGTGCTTGAACCCAGAATCTCTGGTGGCACAGCTAGCACTGCCTTAGACCACTGCACCACCCAGGAGGCCATTTTTGACTACTTTTACTTTTACTTCATTACATTACTAAAGAAAATGATGTACTTTTTCATCCATACATTTTCCCAAACTCCCAAAAATACTCGTTACATTTTGAATGCTTAGCAGGACAGAAAATTGTCCAATTCACACACTTATCAAGAGAACATCCCTGGTCATGTACTGCCTTTGATCTGGAGGACTCACTAAATACAAATGCTTTGTTTTTAAATTATGTGTTAGTGTTGGAGACCCTGGCTATCAGTAAAGAAAAAGAAGATTGTGCCATCTGGTTTGCTTAATTATCTTTTATTATTCGTACTTTTACTTTTGATACTTAAGTATATTTTAGCAACAACATTTACTTATGATATTTAAGTACATTTAAAACCAAATACTTTTAGACTTTTACTCAAGTAGTATTTCACTGGGTGACTTTCACTTTTACTTGAGTCATTTTCTATTAAGGTATCTTTACTTTTACTCAAGTATGAGAATTGAGTATTTTTTTCACCCCTTTTTTCACACTGAACTGCAGTCAGGTCAAGACCCTGGTGAAGACGACAAGCACTCAGATGAGCTTCCCTGAGACTGTTTCTGACAGCTTGTGCTGAAATTCTTCGGTTGTTTAAATCCACAGTTTCATCAGCTGTCCGAGGTCCTGGGCTGGCATGGTTACACGTGGTCTGCGGTTGTGAGGCCGGTTGGACGTACTGCCAAATTGTCTAAAACAAAGTTGGAGGTGGCTTATGGTAGATTAATGAACATTCAATTCTCTGGCAGCAGCTCTGGTGGACATTCCTGCAGTCAGCATGCCAATTGCATGCTCCCTCAAAACTTGAGACATCTATTGCATTGTGTTGTGTTACAAAACTGCACATTTTAGGGGAATTTTATTGTCCCCAACACAAGGTGCACCTGTGTAATGATAATTCCGTTAAATCACCTTCTTGATATGCCACACCTGTCAGGTGGATACATCCACACCTGTCAGGTGGATGGATTATCTTGAC
This sequence comes from Salmo trutta, assembly GCF_901001165.1. Classification (NCBI taxonomy): domain Eukaryota; kingdom Metazoa; phylum Chordata; class Actinopteri; order Salmoniformes; family Salmonidae; genus Salmo; species Salmo trutta. The sequence goes on along the minus strand of NC_042975.1, from coordinate 8,222,936 downwards.
AAAGGAGAAATGCTCACTAACATGGATGTAAACACATTTCAGGGATCTTTTATTGCAGCTCATGAAACATTGGACCAACACTTTACATGTTGCATTTATATTTGTGTTCAGTATAACTACTGCTTTACAAACCTTCTCTATTCATATACTGTCCATACTGCTTATACACTCCATCATATATGTACTGTATTATTTATATTCACGAATCTGACACTGCTCATTCTGAGACTTCTTGACTTCTTTGTTAGTTATATTTTTGGGGGATTTGTATTGTTTTTCTTGTAGTTCATGAGAAGGTTGCTGCACAAGATATTTTGTAGTTCAAAACCACCGACATCCATCTTATTGTTCTGTATTACTGCTCCGTTGGAGCTAGAAACACAAGCATTACTGTCATGTTGGAGCTAGAAACACCAGCATTACTGCTCTGTTGGAGCTAGAAACACCAGCATTACTGCTCTGTTGGAGCTAGAAACATAAACATTACTGCTCTGTTGGAGCTAGAAACACCAGCATTACTGTCATGTTTTAGCTAGAAACACCAGCATTACTGCACTGTTGGAGCTAGAAACACAAGCATTACTGTCATGTTGGAGCTAGAAACACCAGCATTACTGCACTGTTGGAGCTAGAAACACAAGCATTACTGTCATGTTGGAGCTAGAAACACCAGCATTACTGCCCTGTTGGAGCTAGAAACACCAGCATTACTGCCCTGTTGGAGCTAGAAACACAATCATTACTGTCATGTTGGAGCTAGAAACACCAGCATTACTGTCATGTTGGAGCTAGAAACACCAGCATTACTGCTCTGTTGGAGCTAGAAACACCAGCATTACTGCCCTGTTGGAGCTAGAAACATAAACATTACTGCTCTGTTGGAGCTAGAAACACCAGCATTACTGCCCTGTTGGAGCTAGAAACACAATCATTACTGCTCTGTTGGAGCTAGAAACACCAGCATTACTGCTCTGTTGGAGCTAGAAACACCAGCATTACTGCCCTGTTGGAGCTAGAAACACAAGCATTACTGCTCTGTTGGAGCTAGAAACACCAGCATTACTGCTCTGTTGGAGCTAGAAACACCAGCATTACTGCTCTGTTGGAGCTAGAAACACCAGCATTACTGCTCTATTGGAGCTAGAAACACCAGCATTACTGCCCTGTTGGAGCTAGAAACATAAACATTACTGCTCTGTTGGAGCTAGAAACACCAGCATTACTGCCCTGTTGGAGCTAGAAACACCAGCATTACTGCCCTGTTGGAGCTAGAAACACCAGCATTACTGCTCTGTTGGAGCTAGAAACACCAGCATTACTGCTCTGTTGGAGCTAGAAACACCAGCATTACTGCTCTATTGGAGCTAGAAACACCAGCATTACTGCTCTATTGGAGCTAGAAACACCAGCATTACTGCCCTGTTGGAGCTAGAAACACAAGCATTACTGTCATGTTGGAGCTAGAAACACCAGCATTACTGCCCTGTTGGAGCTAGAAACACAAGCATTACTGCCATGTTGGAGCTAGAAACACAAGCATTACTGCACTGTTGGAGCTATAAACACCAGCATTACTTCTCTGTTGGAGCTAGAAACACCAGCATTACTGCCCTGTTGGAGCTAGAAACACCAGCATTACTGCCCTGTTGGAGCTAGAAACACCAGCATTACTGCCCTGTTGGAGCTAGAAACACCAACATTACTGCCCTGTTGGAGCTAGAAACACCAGCATTACTGCTCTGTTGGAGCTAGAAACACCAGCATTACTGCTCTGTTGGAGCTAGAAACACCAGCATTACTGCTCTGTTGGAGCTAGAAACACCAGCATTACTGCTCTGTTGGAGCTTGAAACACCAGCATTACTGCCCTGTTGGAGCTAGAAACACAAGCATTACTGCTCTGTTGGAGCTTGAAACACAAGCATTTTGCTGAACCTGCAATACAATCTGCAAATATGTGTATGTGACCAATAACCTTTGATTCCATTTTTTTTTATTTGATTTGATGACTCATTGACCACAAGAGGTCGACACACACCAAAGCATGACTCCATGTTCTAGAACAGAGTAAGATGTCTCCACCCATAAAATACGGTTGAGGGCTTAATTATTCATTAATTATACTGCAGATTGCTGTCCACGTTGTCTTCCTGTGTCTCGTCTTACCTAAAGGCAGAATTTCCCTTCATGTGTAATCCTAAAGCAGAGATACTTCATCCTCTTAAAATTAGGACATTACCCAAGAAGACACACCCTTGTGCATCATCACACATCTCTTTCCAAACAGACACACATTGCTCAAGCACCCATACGGACACACTGGCTGGACTGGCTTGACACAAGAGGGACTGTCTGCAGGAAGTCAAGGAGGAAGTCTGGAACAGCTCCTTACCAATACTGAGCCTCAGTAGGACATCGCCTACAGACAGATAGAGACAGACAGACAGTCTACCAGGTGATCAGTGATACAGAGTGGGTTTGGTGGTGTCAGTGAGAGAGGGAGAGGGAGAGGGGAGAGAGGAGAGGAGGAGAGAGGGAGAGGGGGAGAGTGAAGGGGAGATGGGAGAGGGGAGAGAGGGAGAGAGAGGGGGAGAGCAAGAGGACAACTCAAGAAGGGGGAGGAAGATTGAGAGGAGATGAGAGAGAGAGAACGATAGGGAAGATGAAGAGAGGGATGGAGAGAGAGGACACAGGATATCAGGGAGCCCAAAACCTCCTGACAGGAAACCAGTGACATATAGGAAGGGAAAAACAAACAGCCTTGCACACACACACACACACACACACACGCACGCACGCACGCACGCACACACACACACACACACACACACACACACACACAAACACACACAGGAAACAGACAAGTCTACCATTGACTGATACAACAGTCAAACCAGCAGGCAAGAACACCAGTAAATCTCTCAAATAAACAAACGTTGCACAATACCAACTTTTATTACCATATCAACAAATTGCATCAGTAACAAAAACAGCAGAGAAGTGAAAATGACATTACAAGACACTTGACAAGTGAATGATTTAACTTGCCTAAGGTAATGTGAGGACAGAGTGCCTTCAGATTAACATGACAGATGTTACAGAACTGGAAAACAAGCCAGAAACACTACAGACAATGGTACCTGATTGGTCAGTTTTTTAAGGGTTCCTGTATTACATACAGAAATCATATCAGAGGGAACATTATACATTTGCAAAAGTGTGTGTGTTTGTCAATGAGTGTGTGTTTGTCAATGAGTGTGTGTTTGTCAATGAGTGTGTATTTGTCAATGAGTGTTTGTCAATGAGTGTGTTTGTCAATGAGTGTGTGTTTGTCAATGAGTGTGTGTTTGTCAATGAGTGTGTGTTGTTGGTTCTATGTGACTGGGCATTTCTCTGATGTTGTCCTCATCCTCCTTCACACTGCGCTCCAGGTAAGGCTTCTTTTGTTGTGGAGAGGACAGGGGACAGGGGAGAGGGGACAGGGGACAGAGGACAGGGGACAGAGGACAGGGGACAGGGGACAGAGGACAGGGGACAGAGGACAGGGGACAGGGGACAGAGGACAGAGGACAGGGGACAGGGGACAGAGGACAGGGGACAGAGGACAGGGGACAGAGGACAGGGGACAGGGGACAGAGGACAGGGGCAAGAGGACAGGGGACAGAGGACAGGGGACAGGGGAAAGAGGACAGGGGAAAGGGGACAGGGGACAGGGGACAGAGGACAGGGGACAGAGGACAGGGGACAGAGGACAGGGGCAAGAGGACAGAGGACAGGGGACAGAGGACAGAGGACAGTGGACAGGGGACAGAGGACAGGGGACAGAGGACAGGGGACAGAGGACAGGGGACAGGGGACAGAGGACAGGGGCAAGAGGACAGGGGACAGAGGACAGGGGACAGGGGAAAGAGGACAGGGGAAAGAGGACAGGGGACAGGGGACAGAGGACAGGGGACAGAGGACAGGGGACAGAGGACAGGGGCAAGAGGACAGAGGACAGGGGACAGAGGACAGAGGACAGTGGACAGGGGACAGAGGACAGGGGACAGAGGACAGGGGACAGAGGACAGGGGACAGAGGACAGGGGACAGAGGACAGAGGACAGAGGACAGAGGACAGGTTCTGTCAACAACTCGTTTGATCATCATGACTTCAGAGGGATCATTTCCCTTTTTTTTGATTTCCAGAGAAAGACAAGTGATATCATCTCAATACTAGGGAATAGCAGAAATGGATACATGTACGTGCACATACCCATGCAAAGAGACCTGCGTACAGAGAGACATATCCTAAATAGGATTTCCAGGCCAACCTATTTAAATCTTTATTTACACTCAAAGCACTCCCGTCCGTGAGGTCATCTCCATGAATACTTACTCTATATACCAATATATGGGAGCCTCAGCTTCTCTGACCTGGACCACCTGAACCACCTGGACCACCTGAACCACCTGGACCACCTGAACCACCTGGACCACCTGGACCACCTGAACAACCTGGACCCCCTGAACCACCTGAACCACCTGGACCACCTGGACCAACTGGAACACCTGAACCACCTGGACCACCTGGACCACCTGACGATGTGGCAATCCTGGCCGAGCTCTTGGACATCATACACCTTGTGGAGGAGGAGACCCACCCACTGGGCTTCATGATCAGCTGGGACCAAACTACGATCTAGTCTTTTAGCGACTTCCAACCCCCTCCAACCAGCCCTGCTGTGGACCCCCACCACGTTGTTCCTAAGTACTGCTACCTTAGAAGTACATTAACAACTGACTGCAGGAGCAAAGCTGACATTGACGTATTGGCCGGGCAGCCTCAACCATTGCCAACCTAAACATCATCTGGAAACAATGTAACCCTCTCTCTGAAAATATTAAAACTCTGCATATACAATAGCCTGGTCATCTCCATCCTGACGTACGGATCAGATACATGGACCTTCACCCTGGACCTCACACGTCATCCATCCTGACGTACGGATCAGATACATAGACCTTCACCCTGGACCTCACACATCGTCCATCCTGACGTACGGATCAGATACATGAACCTTCACCCTGGACCTCACACGTCGTCCATCCTGACGTACGGATCAGATACATGAACCTTGACCCTGGACCTCACACATCGTCCATCCTGACGTACGGATCAGATACATGGACCTTCACCCTGGACCTCACACGTCGTCCATCCTGACGTACGGATCAGATACATGAACCTTCACCCTGGACCTCACACGTCGTCTGGACGCCTTTGACTCCAAGTGCCTCCATGGCATACTGGGCATCACATGGCGTGACCACATCCCAAACTCCACAATACGGCAAAAGATGGACCAGTCCCCTGTCTCCTCCCTGGACAAAGCCTCAAAACTACGACCCACCTCTGGAGCCTGCCCTTATCCTTAAGGAGCCATCCCCCAACGCCCAAGAGGAAGACTGAGAGCCAGGTGGTACACCCAGTTGGAGGACGACCTACACAACCTGGGACTTAAAAGCATATCAGCCTGGGACCTGGCCCAGAATAGGAAGGTGTGGAGATCCATTTGTTGATGGAGCAAGCGAAGATGAGTGAGTGAGCCGAAGTTCTTAATACCTTAATTGTAAACGACTGGGAGAGGTTGTGGATGACCGGCCAGGTTTAAGGAGTGTCTCGGGACATGTAGGGACAGGAGCCACACACATGTGCCACGGACACCTGGTGAGTCAGAGAGGCTGGTAGTGAAACACCCAGTGACAGAGCCAGTTGGACTCGTAGTCTACCAGCCTGCCAAGATCAGCCCGAGCCCCGATGCAGACTCACTGCCATAAAAGGATATACAGCATCTCTCATTGGCGGTTTAGGATTCATGTTCTAATACTGAACTCTACACATCACTGACTGGGCACATCATTTCTGTTTATATGAACTTATAGGCCTACAGCCAGTCAAGTAACAACAAAGGGTACTACTACCACCTAGTCAGTGTTGCTCCACAGAAACATATGGGCCCATTCCAGAGAATAAGGTGATGTGTTGACATGTGGGTCATTCCAGAGAATAAGGTGATGTGTTGACATGTGGGTCATTCCAGAGAATAAGGTGATGTGTTGACATATGGGTCATTCCAGAGAATAAGGTGATGTGTTGACATGTGGGTCATTCCAGAGAATAGGGTGATGTGTTGACACATGGGTCATTCCAGAGAATAGGGTGATGTGTTGACATATGGGCCCATTCCAGAGAATAGGGTGATGTGTTGGCATATGGGTCATTCCAGAGAATAGGGTGATGTGTTGACATATGGGTCATTCCAGAGAATAGGGTGATGAGTAGGCATATGGGCCCATTCCAGAGAATAGGGTGATGTGTTGGCATATGGGTCATTCCAGAGAATAGGGTGATGTGTTGACATATGGGTCATTCCAGAGAATAGGGTGATGTGTTGACACATGGGTCATTCCAGAGAATAGGGTGATGTGTTGGCATATGGGTCATTCCAGAGAATAGGGTGATGTGCTGACACATGGGTCATTCCAGAGAATAGGGTGATGTGTTGACATATGGGTCATTCCAGAGAATAGGGTGATGTGTTGACACATGGGTCATTCCAGAGAATAGGGTGATGTGTTGACATATGGGCCATTCCAGAGAATAGGGTGATGTGTTGACATATGGGCCATTCCAGAGAATAGGGTGATGTGTTGACATATGGGCCCATTCCAGAGAATAGGGTGATGTGTTGACAAGGGAAATTATACATCTTAAAACCCATACCTAAGGGTCATTGTGTACCCTCTCTAACACACGTGCCCTCTCTAACACACGTGCCCTCTCTAACACACGTGCACTCTCACACACATGTGCCCTCTCTAACACATGTGCCCTCTCTAACACACGTGCCCGCTCACACACACGTGCCCTCTCACACACACGTGCCCTCTCACACACACGTGCCCTCTCACACTCACATGCCCTCTGACATACGTGCCCTCTCTAACACACGAGTGCCCGTTCACACACGTGCCTTCTCACACACACGTGCCCTCTGACATACGTGCCCTCTGACATACGTGCCCTCTCACCAGAGTGGAATGCGGGGAATGTTGAGCCTTTTGTTTATTCTTAGGAGAGGAGGAGCCCCAGCTTGATATCAGCACAACAATGCTTTTCTCCATTCCCTATCGATAAGACAATGTAATTTTAGCACCCTGTCCAGACAGTTTACTAACACAGCAGCAACACGGCGAATCATTCAACAAGGTGATGATGACAGAAAGTACCGTGGCACGATGTTGTCATTGGCTCTGAGATGCTGTTATGGTAATGAGGGAAATATAATAAACAGTCCTCTACGGTTACGCCCAGTCATACGTTCGTGTTTCCTACAGTATGTTTGTGACGGGCCAGACTGACACCAGTTGATACAGCTATGAGTCTATAACAGCGGGACAGCCTAAAGACAGCAACTGATAAGGTCTCCCCCTATGCCTCTCATTCCGACGCCTTGTTATGGAAACAGAAACAGGGGATTTGAATGAAAACCGCTCTATTTTTAGAGCTATGATGTTATGATTTAAAAGATACAGTAGAAAGTGGAACCAGTAGGGCCTCCCGGGTGGCGCAGTGGTCTAAGACTGCGCCACCAGAGTAGCTGCGCCACCAGAGATTCTGGGTTCGAGCCCAGGCTCTGCCGCAGCCGGCCGCGACCGGGAGGCTCATGGGGTGACGCACAATTGGCCTAGCGTCGTCCTGGTTAGGGAGGGTTTGGCCGGAGACCTTGTCTCATCGCGCACTAGCGACTCCTGTGGCGGGCCGGGCGCGGTGCACGCTGACTCGGTCACTAGGTACGGTGGTGTTTCCTACGGGTTGGATGTGCGTTGTGTCAAGAAGCAGTGCAGCTTGGCTTGGTTGTGTTTCGGAGGATGCATGGCTCTTGACCTTCGCCTCTCCCGAGTCTGTATGGGAGTTGCAGCGATGAGATGAGATGAGACGAGACAGTAACTACTACCAATTGGGGAGACAAAGGGGTAAAATAATGAAAAAGAAAGTGGAACCAGTGAAAATATGTGTCTCTGTTAGACATCTACTCTTCCATCAGCAGTAACTCATTCTGTACTGTACCGGTCATCACTGTTGATCGGTTAGGCTCTGCCACCACATGTCCCAATGGGAATAGGGATTGTGTACACTACAGTGTAGGTAATATGATTTGTACACAGCCAACAACTATAGTAGATTGAAATATACAGAAATGCCACAGATATAATGAAATCATTTACACACAGGCCTACACAGTCAGATGATGATCAGTTACAACCTGAATGTTTCCCTCCCACATTGACTAATGTCAAGACACTAACATACAAGTACAGACCAAGTGGTCTTTTCAGAATCCAGAATGCCTAACAACTCAGAGGCTGACATTGGCCCCAGTCCTGAGCCCACTGGCTTGCTGCAAAGAGCAGCCACACTCACCCCACAATCAGTGGGATACAGACTGTCCTTACATACATAAAATAACCTGCAGACTCACACGGGTACAAAAATAGCGCAGTAAACAAATCATCCTTCACCGTTACCTACCAAAGCAATCTCACATAGTCACGTTACAGTCAAAAACTAAACTTGGCTGATGATGCCTAATGGGCCATCCCATTTAACGCATAATCCTAAGGGAAGCCCTGTCGACCTCCAAGAGGCAGTGTCATGGAGTCCATATACCCTCATCTAATGTTCAGCTTATGGAAACTATACTAGTAGAGTCAGTGAGATCCTCTGGCGTTTCTGTGGGTGGCTGTCAGGTCAGTTAGTCATCATTGAACAGTGAATGGATCCTCTCATGTATGTGACAACCAGCTCTAGTGACTTCAGCCAGCTCTAGTGACTTCAGCCAGGCCACCAATGACAAGGCAGAAAGACTGCATACAGACTGCAAAACAAACGGACCCGTTGTCATTTTGAGGTTCCTGCATCGGAGGCAGAGGAGTCTATTCTGAACTCACGATGAGGGAAACTGCTGACCAATGATTCCTTGACATTTACCGATGACTCATATCCCATTCAGATAACAAAACAATAAACACATGTTTCCATTTCATATTGCTGACTGAACTCAACGACGTACACGGTGGGGCCCAAAATTATTGACACCCTTGATAAAGATGGACAAAAAATGACTGTATAAAATAGATAATTCAAATACTGAGCTATATTGTTTACTTTTTAGGAAATTTTACACCAATACAATTTCTAAAAGAGATTTGTTTAAAAGATAACACAAAAAAACATCTAAAAATATGAGTAAAAATGATTGACACCCCTGTTTTCAATACCTTTCAATACCTCACCTTGAGAGGATAAAAGCACTGAGCCTTTTTTTATGCTTTATGGAGTTATTCCTCCATACAGAATCCTTCCAGATTCTTCCAGGTCCTTGATATCCTTTGTCTGTGCTTAAGACTGTCCTTTTCAATTCTAACCAATTGTCTTGCTGGATGATCCACTTGTGGCCAAGTTTGAGCTTCCTGGCAGAGGCAAACGGGTTTTTGGCAAGAATATCCTGGTTCTGAGTAAAGTTCATGATGCTGTTGACCTTAACAAGAGCCTCAAGAACAGTGGAATCAAAATAGCCCCATAACATCAAAGATCCACCACCATATTTTGGGTTCTTTTCTGCTCATGCATTCTCATGTTGATGCCAAACCCACTAAAGAGCTCTATTTTCATGTCATCCAAAAAAATGTAAAGCCTGGCGTTTGCTAAACAGCATTGGCACTTGGATTGGAAACGGTGCTTTGGTCAGATGACATGAAATAGAGCTCTTTGGCCACAGACACCAGTGGTGGGTATGGCATCAAAATTAGAATGCATGAGCAGAAAATATCCTATACCTACTGTAAAATATGGTGGTGGAACATTAATGATGCAGACTTTAACATTTTGCAATGGCCATCTCAGTCTCTGGATTTGGCCATCTCAGTCTCTGGACTTGGCCATCTCAGTCTCTGGACTTGAAACCCATTGAAAACCGGTGGTTTGAATTGAAAAGGGCAGTCCACAAGCACAGATGAAGGATACAAAAATAAAAATAAAAAATCTAAATCAAATTTCATTTGTCACATGCGCTGAATACAACAGGTGTTACCATGAAACCTTACAGTGAAATGCTTACTTACAAGCCCTTAACCAACAATGCAGTTCAAGAAATAGAGTTAAGAAAACAATTTTTGGGGCCTTCCTCTGACACTGCCTAGTATATAGGTCCTGGATGGCAGGAAACTTGGCCCCAGTAATGTACTGGACTGTACGCGCTACCCTCTGTAGCGCCTTACGGTCAGATGCCGAGCAGTTGCCATACCAGGCGGTGATGCAACCGTTCAGGACGCTATCAATGGTGTAGCTGTAGATCTTTTTGAGTCTACTGGGGAGGAAAATATGTTGTCGTGCCCTCTTCACGACTGTCTTGGTGTGTTTAGACGATGATAGTTAGTTGGTGATGTGGACACCAAGGAACTTGAAACTCTCGACCCGCTCCACTACAGCCCCGTCGATGTTAATGGGGGCCTGTTCGGCCCTCCTTTTCCTTCCTGTATTCCACGATCAGCTCCTTTGTCTTGCTCACATTGAGGAAGAGGTTGTTGTCCTGGCACCACACTGCCAGGTCTCTGACCTCCTCCCTATAGGCTGTCTCATCGTTGTCGGTGATCAGGCTTACCACGGTTGTGTTATCAGCAAACTTAATGATGGTGTTGGAGTCGTGGGTGATCAGGAAGTACAGGAGGGGACTGCCCCTGAGGGGCCCCAGTTTTGAGGATCAGCGTGGCAGATGTGTTGTTGCCTACCCTTACCACCTGGGGGTGGCCTGTCAGGAATTCCAGGATCCAGTTGCAGAGGGAGGTGTTTAGTCCCAGGGTCCTAGCAATGAGCTTCGTGGGCACTATGGTGTTGAATGCTGAGCTATAGTCAATGAACAGCATTCTCACATTCCTTTTGTCCAGGTGGGAAAGGGCAGTTTGTAGTGCGATTGAGATTGCGTCATCTGTGGATCTGTTGGAGCAGTATGCGAATTGGAGTGGGTCGAGGGTTTCCGGGATGATGTTGTTGATTTGAGCCATGACTAGCCTTCATGGCTACCGACGTGAGTGCTACGGGGCAGTAATCATTTAGGAAGGTTACCTTCGGTTTCTTGGGCACAGGGACTATGGTGGTCTACTTGAAACATGTAGGTATTATAGACTCGGTCAGGGAGAGGTTGAAAATGTCAGGGAAGACACTTGCCAGTTGGTCCACGCATGCGTCCTGGTAATTCGCCTGGCCCCGCGGCTTTGTGAATGTTGACCTGTTTATAGGTCTTACTCACATAGGCTATGGAGAGTATGATCACACAGTCATCCGGAACATCTGGTGCTCTCATGAATGCTTCAGTGTTGCTTGCCTCGAAGCGAGCATAAAAGGTATTTAGCTTGTCTGGTAGGCTCCTGTCACTGGGCAGCTCGCGTCTGGGTTTCCCTTTGTAGTCTGTAATAGTTTGCAAGTCCTGCCACATCCGACGAGCATCAGAGCCAGTGTAGTAGGATTCAATCTTAGTCCTGTATTGACGCTTTGCCTGTTTGATGTTTTGGGATTTCTTATAACCATCCGGATTAGTGTCCCACTCCTTGAAAGCGGCAGCTCTAGCCTTTAGCTCGGTGCGGATGTTGCCTGTAATCCATGGCTTCTGGTTGGGATATGCACATACGGTCACTGACTAAGGTGGTATACTCCTCAATGCCATTGGATGAATCCTGGAACATATTCCAGTTTGTGCTAGCAAAACAGCCCTGTAGTGTAGCATCCGCGTCATCTGACCACTTCCATATTGAGCGAGTCACTGGTACTTCCTGCTTTAGTTTTTGCTTGTAAGCAGGAATCAGGAGGATAGAATTATGGTCAGATTTGCCAAATGGAGGGTGAGGGAGAGTTTGTATGCGTCTGTGTGTGAAGTAAAGGTGGTCTAGAGTTTTTTTCCGCGGGTTGCACATGTGACACGCTGGTAGAAATGAGGTAAAACGGATTTAAGTTTCCCTACATTAAAGTCCCCGGCCACTAGGAGCACCGCTTCTGGATGAGCATTTTCTTGTTTGCTTATGGTTTTATACAGCTTGTTGAGTGCAGTCTTAGTGCCAGCATCGGTTTGTGGTGATAAATAGACGGCTACGAATAATATAGATGAGAACTCTCTTGGTAGATAGTGTGGTCTACAGCTTATCATGACGTATTCTACTTCAGGCGAGCAATAACTCGAGACTTCATTAACATTAGACATCGCGTACAAGCTGTTATTGACAAATAGACACCCCTCGTCTTACCAGATGTAGCTGCTCTGTCCTGCCGATGGACGGAAAACCCAGTCAGCCTTATATTATCCGTGTCGTCGTTCAGGGACTGGGAGGATTCTGTATGAGGAAATTCTCTAAGATCTCTACCAATGTGTTCTCCACATTTTAGGTGAGGTATTGAAAGGTATTGAAAACAGGGGTGTCAAGAATTTTTTACCCTTTTTGAGAAAAATAAGTATTGTTAAACAACATGTCTCTCTATTAGAGCAATTGTATTAGTATAAAATAATATAATTTCCCAATTTTTTTAAAGCATACAATATACTTCAGTATTTTAATTATTGATTTTATACAGTCATTTCCACTCATCTTTATGAAGGGTGTCAATTTCGGACCCCACTGCACATCACATCCACAGAGTTGAGTGGAGACTACAGTTTCTGGAGTGAACTACTTCGAATTTCTGTGCAGTCGATACTTGTAAAAATGTAAATTCTTAAACCCTTACCGTGTACCTACGTTTAGTAAACAAAGCTGCGAGCCTTTGTTTACTAAAATCCATACTTTTTAATAAAACGTTTATCAAATACAACCACCGACTGTTTCCTCGTTGCAGTTGCTCTAAGATGGCAGCTCAACACAAATGCGTATGTGCCAATTGAATTTTAACGAGGAAACAGTCGGTGGTTGTATTTGATTAACAATTTATATAAAAAAGTATGGATTTCAGCAAACAAAGGGATGCAGTTACAGAGTATAAAAATAGGTACAGTGCCTTCAGAAAGTATTCATACCCCTTGACTTATTCCACATTTTGATGTGTTACAGCCTGAATTCCAAATGGGTACATTTTTTTAAAAATCTCTCAGCAATCTACACACAATACCCCATCAAGACAAAGTGAAAACATGTTTTTTGACATTTTTGCACATTTATCTAAAATGAAACACAGAAATATCTAATTTACATAAGTATCCACACCTCTGAGTCAATACATGTTCAGAATGACCTTTTACAGATTTACAGCTAGGAGTCTTTCTAAGTAAGTCTCTAAGAGCTTTGCACATCTGGATTGTACAATATTTGCACATTATTATTTTTATATTTCTTCAATATCTGTCAAGTTGGTTGTTGATCATTGCTAGACAGCCATGTTCAAGTCTTGCCATAGATTCTCAAGCCGATTTAAGTCAAAACTGTAACTAGGCCACTCAGAAACATTCAATGTCGTCTTGGTAAGCAACTCCATTGTATATTTGGCCTTGTGTTTTAGGTTATTGTCCTGCTAAAAAGCGAATTTGTCTCCCAATGTCTGTAGGAAAGCAGACTGAACCAGGCTTTCCTCTAGGATTTTGCTTAACTATATTCTGCTTCTTTTTATCCTAAACTTCCTAGTATTTGCCAATGACAAGCATACCCATAACATGATGCAGCCACCACCATGCTTGAAAATATGAAGAGTGGTATTCAGTCATGTGTTGTGTTTGATTTGCCCCAAACATAACGCATTGTACTCAGAACATAAAGTTAATTTCTTTGCCACATTTTTTGCAGTTTTACTTTAGTGCCTTATTGCAAACAGGATGCATGTTTTGGAATATGTTTCTTCTTCTTAGGTCATTATTGTGGAGTAACTTGTCACGGTTGTCGTCGGTGAAGGAGGACCAAAACGCAGCAGGTATGTGCAGGCTCATCTTGACTTTTATTAACTATCAAAATGAACACCAAAATAACAAACAGAAATACGATCGACAAAAAAACAGTCTGGTAAGGCACAAGGCTAAACACAGAACAATCTCCCACAAAATACAAGACAAACACACCCAACTAATATAGGACTTCCAATCAAAGGCAACACCAAACAGCTGCCTTCAATTGGAAGTCCAACCCCAATTAACTCAACATAGAACCACACACACTAGACTAAACATAGAAATACATGAAAACCAAACAGTGCCCAAAAACCCCGGAATACTTATTCAAACACCCTTTTAACAAACACACCACCCTAAACCACATAAAACAAATACCCTCTGCCACGTCCTGACCAAACTACAATACTAATTAACCCTTATACTGTCCAGGACGTGACATAACTACAACAATTTTTTTTTCTGTAACTGTTTTAAAGTCACCATTGGCCTCATTGTGAAATCCCTGAGTGGTTTCCCTCCTCTCGGGCAACTGAATTAGGAAGGACGCCTGTATCTTTGTAGTGACTGGTAGTATTAGTACACCAACCAAAGTGTAATCAACAACTTCACCATGCAACCACTCAAAGGCATATTCAATGTTTGCTATTTATTTATTTTTACCCATCTACCAATTGGTGCCCTTCTTTTCAAGGCATTAGAAATCCTCTGTGGTCTTGGTGGTTGAATCTGTTTGAAATGTACTGCTCGTCCGAGGGACCTTACAGATAATTGTATGTGTGGGCTAAAACATAATTCCACTTTGACATTATGGGGTATAGTGTGTTGGCCAGTGACACAAACTCAATGTAATCCACTTGAAATGCAGTCTGTAACACAACAAAATGTGGAAAAAGTCAAAAGGGTGTGAATACTTTCAGGAACGCACTGTACACGGTAAGGATCGCACTGTACACGGTAAGGAACGCACTGTACACGATAAGGAACGCACTGTACACGATAAGGAACGCACTGTACACGATAAGGAACGCACTGTACACGATAAGGAACTGTACACGATAAGGAACTGTACACGGTAAGGAACGCACTGTACACGGTAAGGAACGCACTGTACACGATAAGGAACGCACTGTACACGGTAAGGAACGCACTGTACACGGTAAGGAACGCACTGTACACGGTAAGGAACGCACTGTACACGATAAGGAACGCACTGTACACGATAAGGAACGCACTGTACACGGTAAGGAACGCACTGTACACGATAAGGAACGCACTGTACACGATAAGGAACGCACTGTACACGGTAAGGAACGCACTGTACACGATAAGGAACGCACTGTACACGATAAGGAACGCACTGTACACGATAAGGAACTGTACACGATAAGGAACTGTACACGGTAAGGAACGCCCTGTACACGATAAGGAACGCACTATACACAATAAGGAACGCACTGTACACGGTAAGGAACGCACTGTACACGGTAAGGAACGCACTGTACACGATAAGGAACGCACTGTACACGATAAGGAACGCACTGTACACGGTAAGGAACGCACTGTACACGGTAAGGAACGCACTGTACACGGTAAGGAACGCACTGTACACGATAAGGAACGCACTGTACACGGTAAGGAACGCACTGTACACGGTAAGGAACGCACTGTACACGGTAAGGATTTAAGAATGAACTGTAATCGGAGGTTCACTCCAAAAACTCTATTCTCCACTCAACTGGATGTGATGTACCTTGTGGAGCTGAGTCAGCAACATTTCATATGGACAACTAGTGCAGAAACCAACACACATTGGTCCTTTGAACAGCATGAGTTAACAGAGCTAAATTTGTCCTGACGTCAGAGGAGAGGTAATCGTGGTTCCTTGTAGAGATATTTCAGAGTGACACCATGAAACTGATCCACCAACATCTCCCTACCCTCCAAACCCCATCAGCCCCTGTTGATGTAGTAAACAACAACCTGTTGAAAAAGACAAGGACCAGACCAAAAGGCGCTGACGGGTGTTTAAAAGACATGTCATCTGCCCCCACCACAAACCACAGATAAAGTACAACGACAGTCTGTACAGTGGCCAATGGACCGTGGCTCGTTGAAGACCCCATACCTAATGCCATTGTCATTACCGCAGGCATCATTCACGGATGGCTATCACGAGAGGGACCAATTGGGATTCTGTTGACATCATGTCACCTCCTTAATTACCAGTGCAACCCCTCCCGAGCATTCAAGGGCCACCAGAGAGATGAGGTCACGCACGAACAAAAGTTAACTCCAGGCTGGATCTAAATACAGTGTGTGTGGTACCGCTGGTGTCAATCCCAGCTATGTGGTCTCTCTGTACGCAGGCGTGAAAACAAAATATGACATCCCAAATAGTAACGTGACTAGAGTTTGAGTTGGGTTTCATTCACTGGCAGTGGGAAGCACCTGGCCTTTACAGGAAGGGGGCATCCTTGTTTCTGGTAACCAACCCACCACTCACGTAGAATGAAGAAGACTAAAAGTCAAAGAAGACCTGTAAATGAGGTCTGCTATTTGCAGTCTTTCAGCCGACAACGGAGCAATTTGTTGTTGTAGCCACAGTAACCGTAGAATACAGGGTAGGCTAGAGCCAACGGGAACTGGCTGGCAAAAGAGGAAAATAACATCTGTTTGACATGGCAGTTTGTATGGCTGGTGACTGAGTCTATGACCTGACCTATGGCATGATCCCAGTCCCGTCAGAGGGAAACCCTGAGCGGTGCTCCAGAGCCACAAGACATATTGTTGACCAGGGTGATGTCATGGGCTAGTCTGGGATTACACCCCACCACCGGACAAGGCCCAGACAGAACTCAGAACCCAGGGACTGGCCAGCAACCATACATAGAGTCAACAATAAGCCTCTCCCAACCCGCAACACAACCATGGGTTTCAGTTTCACTCATCTGGTCTCAAAAAAGAGAAATATCTCCATTAGTACTAATAAACTCTACAGCCCCACTGCTGTACAGGCATACTGCACCCTGGAGTTTAAGTATGGGTGTTAGTCACTACCGTCTGTTTTACCTCAGAAGTGATAAGTGACACAAGAATTCAGAAATAAGGGTTTTTGTAAACAGTGGTTAGTGACAAGAATTCAGAAGTACATTCTTTCTGTAAACAACAGGCCTAAAATATGACTTTCGTGTGTAATGATAGTGCTATACACTCCTAGTGACTTGCTGGCATTTCTGGGATTATCTGTCCAAGCCAGTGTCTAGTGCTGACTCTGGGATTATCTGTCCAAGCCTGTGTCTAGTGCTAACTCTGGGATAATCTGTCCAAACATGGGTCTAGTGCTGACTCTGGGATAATCTATTTTAGCCTGTGTCTAGAACCGACTCTGGGATTATCTGTCCGAGCCTGTGTCTCGTGCCGACTCTGGGATTATCTGTCCGAGCCTGTGTCTAGTGCCGACTGGGATTATCTGTCCAAGCCTGTGTCTAGTGCTGACTCTGGGATTATCTGTCCAAACCTGTGTCTAGTGCTGATTCTGGGATTATCTGTCCAAGCCTGTGTCTAGTGCTAACTCTGGGATTATCTGTCCAAACCTGTGTCTAGTGCCGACTCTGGGATTATCTGTCCAAGCCTGTGTCTAGTGCTAACTCTGGGATTATCTGTCCAAACCTGTGTCTAGTGCTGATTCTGGGATTATCTGTTTTAGCCTGTGTCTAGTGCGGATTCTGGGATTATCTGTTTTAGCCTGTGTCTAGTGCGGATTCTGGGATTATCTGTCCGAGCCTGTGTCTAGTGCCGATTCTGGGATTATCTATCCAAACATGTGTCTAGTGCTGACTTTTTGCACTTTCAACACAAGGTTGTGGTCTGCAGGAAAATTAGTACACTGCTCTTTTATGCTCTATCCCACCCAACAACTAGATGAAAGGAGCTTCCTGAAACAGAGATGAGAGTTGGGTAACTGTCTGTGCATCATATCCTGTCTGTGGGAGAGTCCCACCGCCAGCATTGAGGAGCAGTGACATCAACACACAAATGATCCCAAAACCACAGTTATAATCAGAGCATTAGATATTTTTACACCCAGACAGGTCCCTGTACCGTCCTGCTCCTTTCCTGGGGCACAGGAGGTCTGTGTGGAGTGAAACAGGCTCAATTGTTTCGAGCAGGACCTCCCAGGTGTCCACAGAAATTAGACTTCCCTTTGTTTGCATAGCACTCACCCACAGTAGCTAGTAGGCCCCTTGTAGGAGCACACACCTGACACAACATCCCTTCCCTGAAATAGATTTGTATATGGTTTATTTATATATGTTTATATTCAGCTTTGTACTCATGTTATATTGAAGAGTGAAAAGGTTGTCAATTGATCCAACAACAAGTGGCACCAAACCAATCCATGGCATGATCCCCATCAGGAAACTTGTCTTGTTTTAAGACCTGGGACCTCATTTATAAACCTTGTGTATGTACAACATTTACACCAAAACATGTGTATGGCAGTTCTCATGCAAAAGTTGGCATTTATAAAAATTAAAAGCACAGTTTTACGACATGTCCGATTTTCTACGGGAAACATGCGCCAAGATTACAAATATTTTTTTTTTTTACGCGTGTGCAGTCTGTTCCAAAATGGCGTTAGTTTAAAATATATGTTTATAAATTAGGGCCCAGAAACAGCTGTTGATTAATATAACATTGTGAAATCCCACTGAACTCAATGAAATCCTTGTTTCCAGGGAAACTAGGAACTGCTGTCCTGGTCGATAGCGGACAAAGGACTGGTACAGTGAAAAGCATTTGTTCAGAAATGCCAGCTGACGCCATTCTTTGTGACCGGATATTTCCTATGGTACAGGGTGGAGGTGTATGGGAGCTTTGTCCCCACAGGCCACGTTCTTGACAGGTCAGGGTGGAACAGTCATACCGTCATCGTAGCTCCATCTCACACCAGTGGTTCAATCACATATTTGACACTAGTCGTTGTTGTTGGGATAATAGATTCCATGTTAGTTGCATTGGTAATTACATTTCTACACTGAACAGAAATATGAAAACGCAACACGTAGTGTTGGTCCCATTTTTCATGAGCTGAAATAAAATAAAATAAATCACAAAAAGCTTATTAAATGGAAAGTATGCTAGAACTGGGATTAGGTCTTGGCATGAAGTCAATATTCACAGTACGGTGACTGCAACAGGGTGTGGTGACTACAACAGGGTGTAGTGACTACAACAGGGTGTAGTGACTGCAACAGGGTGTAGTGACTGCAACAGGGTGTGGTGACTGCAACAGGGTGTGGTGACTACAACAGGGTGCGGTGACTACAACAGGGTGCGGTGACTACAACAGGGTGTGGTGACTACAACAGGGTGTAGTGACTGCAACAGGGTGTAGTGACTACAACAGGGTGTAGTGACTGCAACAGGGTGTAGTGACTGCAACAGGGTGTGGTGACTGCAACAGGGTGTGGTGACTACAACAGGGTGTGGTGACTACAACAGGGTGTAGTGACTGCAACAGGGTGTAGTGACTACAACAGGGTGAAGTGACTGCAACAGGGTGTAGTGACTGCAACAGGGTGTAGTGACTGCAACAGGGTGTAGTGACTGCAACAGGGTGTAGTGACTGCAACAGGGTGTAGTGACTGCAACAGGGTGAAGTGACTACAACAGGGTGTAGTGACTACAACAGGGTGTAGTGACTGCAACAGGGTGAAGTGACTACAACATTTACAGTAGGGTTTGGGTCAATTCAGAAAGTGACTTGAAATTCATGAATTGAAAATTAGATATGGTTATGACTTTAGTGGTTAGAAGGTTCATGTAACATATGTTTGGACACATCACATACAGTGTGTTGATCTCAAACATTGTTTGTGTGCTATGTTAGGTAACTCTGTACTTCTCACAGGAAATTAAGAAGATTAGATGTACTGATGATTAGAACAAGCCCTAAAAGCCATATTTCCATATTGACCAAGCCACAAAGTGATCAGATGTTTCTGTACTCACCAATGAGAATGTATAGGCTGTGTACGTTGACAGCATATACTGTACAGTGCATTCGGCAAAGTATTCAGACCCCTTGACTTTTAACACGTTTTGTTACGTTACAGCGTATGGGGCAGCAGGTAGCCTAGTGGTTAGAGCGTTGGACTTGTAACCTAAAGGTTGCAAGATCGAATCCCCGTAGCTGACAAGGTGAAAATCTGTCGTTCTGCCCTTGTTAACCCACTGTTCCTAGGCCGTCGCTGAAAATAAGAATTTGTTCTTAATTAACTGTCTATAAAATAAAACAGCCTTATTCTAAAATTGATTCAATTATTTTTTTTACACACAATTCCCCATAATGACAAAGCAAAAACAGGTTTTTAGAAAATTTTGCAAATGTATAAAAAAAAAAAATGAAATATCACAATTCCATAAGTATTCAGACCCTTTACTCAGTACTTTGTTTAAGCACCTTTGGCAGCGATTGGGTATGACGCTACAAGCTTGGCACACCTGTATTTGGGGAGTTTCTCCCATTCTTCTCTGCAGATCTTCTCAAACTCTGTCAGGTTGGATGGGGAGCGTTGCTGCACAGCTCTCCAGGGATGTTAGATTGGGTTCAAGTCCGGGCTCTGGCTGGGCCACTCAAGGACATTCAGAGTCTTGGCTGTGTGCTTAGGGTTGTTGTCCTGTTGGAAGGTGAACCTTCACCCTAGTCTGAGGTCCTGAGCTCTCTGGAGTGCGTTTTCATTAAGGAAAAGCTCTGTTCATCTGTCCCTCGATCCTGACTAGTCTCCCAGTCCCTGCCACTGAAAAACATCCCCACAGCATGATGCTGCCTCAACCATGCTTCACCGTAGGGATGGTGCCAGGTTTCCTCCAGACGTGGCGCTTGGCATTCAGGCCAAAGAGTTCAATCTTGGTTTCCTACGGACCAGAGAATCTTGTTTCTCATGGTCTGAGAGTCCTTTAGGTGCCTTTTGGCAAACTCCAAGCGGACTGTCATGTGCCTTTTACAGAGGAGTGGATTCCGTCTGGCCACTCTACCATAAAGGCCTGATTGGAGAGTGCTGCAGAGATGGTTGTCCTTCTGGAAGGTTATGCCATCTCCACAGATGAACTCTGGAGCTCTGTCAGAATGACCATCGGGTTCTAGGTCACCTCCCTGACCAAGGCCCTTCTTCCCTGATTGCTCAGTTTGGCCAGGCAGCCAGCTCTAGGAAGAGTCTTGGTGGTTCCAAACTTCTTACATTAAAGAATTATGAGGCTACTGTGTTATTGGGGACCATCAATGCTGCAGACATTTTTTGGTACCCTTCCCCAGATCTGTGCCTCGACACAATTCCTTAGACCTCACAGCTTGGTATTTGCTCTGACATGCACTGTCAACTGTGGGACCTTATAAATATATATATATACAGGTGTGTGCCTTTCCAAATCATGTCCAATCAATTTAATTTACCACAGGTGGACTCCAATCAAGTTGAAGAAACATCTCAAAGATGATCAATGGAAACAGGATGCACCTGAGCTCAATTTCAAGTCTAATAGCAAAGGGTCTGAATACTTATGTAAGGTGCAAAAATGTAAAACAAAAACTGTTTTCGCTTTGTCGATATGGGGTATTGTGTGTAGATAGATTCTTTGTTTTTTTATCCATTTAGAATACGACTGTAGTGTAACAAAATGTGGAAAAAGTCAAGGGATCTGAATACTTTACAAATGCACTGTGTAAAAGGTGATGTAAAACTTAGATTTATCAAGGTGTGTGCCTGAGCACAACCCAAGCGTTTGTCATTTGCTCTCAATATCCTCATTACCACCACAACTCAGAACCCTACAAAGCTAAGTGGGAGAGATATCAAGGGTTGAATCGTCGTAATATTTAACAGTGTATGGATCTATGTGCACTCATATCTGTGCCAATATTACTGCACACCTCAAGCTCCTTCATTTTCTCATTCGCCGTCTTCTGTTTGTCAGTCAGCTGTGTGTTGATATCTTCTTTAGACTGCAAGATGAACCTGAGAGAGAGGAGAGGGAAAGGTGAGAGAGGAGAGGGAAAGAGGAGAGAGGAGAGAGGAGAGGGAAAGGTGAGAGAGGAGAGGGAAAGAGGAGAGAGGAGAGGGAAAGAGGAGAGAGGAGAGGGAAAGAGGAGAGAGGAGAGAGGAGAGGGAAAGGTGAGAGAGGAGAGGGAAAGAGGAGAGGAGAGGGAAAGAGGAGAGAGGAGAGAGGAGAGGGAAAGGTGAGAGAGGAGAGGGAAAGAGGAGAGAGGAGAGGGAAAGAGGAGAGAGGAGAGGGAAAGAGGAGAGAGGAGAGAGGAGAGGGAAAGAGGAGAGAGGAGAGAGGAAAGGGAAAGAGGATAGGGAAAGAGGAGAGAGGAGAGGGAAAGAGGAGAGAGGAGAGAGGAGAGGGAAAGAGGATAGGGAAAGAGGAGAGAGGGAGAGGAGAGAGGAGAGAGGAGAGGGAAAGAGGAGAGAGGAGAGGGAAAGAGGAGAGAGGGGAGAGAAAGAGGAGAGAGGAATGAGGAGAGGTAAAGAGGAGAGAAAAGAGGGAAAAAGGAGAGGGAAAGAGGAGAGAGGAGAGGGAAAGAGGAGAGAGGAGAGGGAAAGAGGAGAGAGGAGAGGGAAAGAGGAGAGAGGAGAGGGAAAGAGGAGAGAGGAGAGGGAAAGAGGAGAGAGGGGAGAGAAAGAGGAGAGAGGAATGAGGAGAGGTAAAGAGGAGATAGGAGAGGGAAAGATGAGAGAGGGAGAGGAGAGAGGAGAGGGAAAGAGGAGAGAGGAGAGGGAAAGAGGAGAGAGGAGAGAGGAGAGGGAAAGGTGAGAGAGGAGAGGGAAAGAGGAGAGAGGAGAGGGAAAGAGGAGAGAGGAGAGGGAAAGAGGAGAGAGGAGAGAGGAGAGGGAAAGAGGAGAGAGGAGAGAGGAAAGGGAAAGAGGATAGGGAAAGAGGAGAGAGGAGAGGGAAAGAGGAGAGAGGAGAGAGGAGAGGGAAAGAGGATAGGGAAAGAGGAGAGAGGGAGAGGAGAGAGGAGAGAGGAGAGAGGAGAGGGAAAGAGGAGAGAGGAGAGGGAAAGAGGAGAGAGGGGAGAGAAAGAGGAGAGAGGAATGAGGAGAGGTAAAGAGGAGAGAAAAGAGGGAAAGAGGAAAAAGGAGAGGGAAAGAGGAGAGAGGAGAGGGAAAGAGGAGAGAGGAGAGGGAAAGAGGAGAGAGGAGAGGGAAAGAGGAGAGAGGAGAGGGAAGAGGAGAGAGGAGAGGAAAGAGGAGAGAGGGGAGAGAAAGAGGAGAGAGGAATGAGGAGAGGTAAAGAGGAGATAGGAGAGGGAAAGATGAGAGAGGGAGAGGAGAGAGGAGAGGGAAAGAGGAGAGAGGAGAGGGAAAGGGGAGAGAGGAGAGAGGAGAGGAGATGGAAAGAGGCGAGGGAGGGGAAAAGAGGAGAGAGGGGGGAAAGAGGAGAGAGGGGGGAAAGAGGAGAGAGGGGGGAAAGAGATGAGAGGGAGGGGGAAAGAGGAGAGAGGGAAAGAAAGAGGAGAGAGGGGGGAAAGAGGAGAGAGGGAGGGGGAAAGAGGAGAGAGGGAAAGAAAGAGGAGAGAGGGGGGAAAGAGGAGAGGTAAAGAGGAGAGAGGAAAGGAGAGGGGAAAGCATGAAATCAGGGTGTGAGGGGAGAAGACCTTCGCAAGAAGTCACATTTAAAAAACAGTAAAAAAAAATGTTACAATAAAACATTGTAAACCAAACGTTAACCCTTGCCATGCTAGCGAAAGGCATCAATAAGAGCACACATTGAATTCCAGTTAAATTTGGGCACGATTTAGCCTAATGATAAACTGAGGCGTTATTGTTGTTGGGATAAAACAGTACACTAACTGTACAAGACTCAACAAAGGACATTGTCTAAGTAGAGGGAATCGAGACAAATTAAAGGATACAGACATTTATCCACACACACACACACACACACACACACACACACACACACACACACACACACACACACACACACACACACACACACACACACACACACACACACACACACACACACACACACACACACAAAGAGGAAGTGAAAGTGAATGAGGTTACAAATTAAATCAAATTTTATTTGTCACATGCGCCGAATAGAACCTTACAGTGAAATGCTTACTTACAAGCCCTGAACCAACAATGCTTTCAGAAGTTTTAAGAAAAATAAGTATTAAGTAAAAAAAATAGATAAGTACAAATTTTAAAATAAAGGTAACAAATAATTAAACAGTAGCAGTAAAATAACAATAGCAAGGCTGTATACAGGGAGTACCAGTACAGAGTCAATGTGCGGGGGCACCGGTTAGTCGAGGTAATTGAGGTAATATGTACATGAATGTATAGTTAAAGTGACTATGCATAGATAATAAACAGAGAGTAGCAGCAGCGTAAAAGAGGCACGGAGGGTGACTGATTCATGTCATGATGGTGGTGGGAATTTCATTCAGATCTTACTACATCAGGTCTATATGTGTAATGGGTTTCCCCTGAAAACCAGGCTTATGTTTCGAAATTGTGATGTGATACTTGCGCTCCAATCTTTGGAGAGGATGAGGTTACATTTAGGTCAGCATAATTGTGCTACTGAAGATCATAAGTGACAGCAACATAAACAAGTTAGTTCATGGGAAGCGTTCTCTTGGTGAATAAATACAGTAATCAGCCAGAGAGTGCTACTCACATGCATCCTACTCCTTCATACATGTGGGTGTTGTCCGGAAGGGTTTTGATTTCTGCACTTGTCAGGTTGGCATGTTTCTTCATGCCAGTGAGCTGGTCGATCTGAAGATCTGCCAGTTTCGCCTTTTGTTGTGTGTCAATCTTTTTTCGATTGCAGCTCTGCAAAGGTCTACATGAACAAATAAGACAACATTGTGTCAACATCAGACCTGAGTTCACATACTATTTTTATTTTTAATTTAACCTTTATATAGCTAGGCAAGTCAGTTAAGAACAAATTCTTATTTTACATTGATGGCCTTTTTGAGGTTGGTGGGGTTTACAATTTTGGGACTTTTCTATTGCAACAGGCAAGCTCAAGTTTTTCACAGCTAAAGTATTTGAAATGATTGCAAATAGTGAACCTAGGTCTGGTCAAAATGATTGATGATCCCTCTCTGCTCTGCTGCAGCTAGCTATCAGGCTAGCTAGCTTTGCGCTTTTGACTTGGCTAGCTAGTTTTGTTTTTGTTTTAGGTCTAACATTGGTATGAATAATTGTGTCAAAGCTAATTTTCATGTAGCTATCTAACCAAGTGTAGAATTGTCAAAAGTTATACTATCTGTAGCTAACCTAACTGCCACGAGCTTAGCTAGCTAGCTGAATTAAGAAGCTAACGTTAACTAGCTAGCGCACAAGCCTTCTTTGTTGTAACTAACACTTTTTCTACAACCCAGCCGTTGAATCATGTCCCCGTTACAGTTAAATTATTCAACCATTGTATTCAATAAAAATAATGAAAAGAGAGTTTCATATTTTACCTTCTTCAGCTGTAAATCTATGGGGGGCCGCCCTGTTGAACACAACGAGAACGTCACAACAAACCACATTCCTAACCGTAGCCTACTGTTTCTGCCTTGTACAGCCACAGCTGCCCACTGCCCACAATCACTTTTACAAAAGGACTATAAAAACATTTGATTTAATGATTATGGCTGTGATATTGCCATATTTTTTTTCAGCATCAGCAAATCTGAATACATTTTCTCTGTATGTGAGAGTAGCCTAAATGGCAGGGTTTTCCAGTGGTGGAAAAAGTACCCTATGTTATACTTGAGTAAAAGTATAGATACATTAATAGAAAGTTACTCAAGTAAAAGTGAAAGTCACCCAGTAAAATACTACTTGAGTAAAAGCCTAAAAGTATTTGGTTAAAATATACTTAAGTATCAAAAGTAAATGTAATTGCTCAAATATACTTAAATATCAAAAGTAAAAGTATAAATCATTTCAAATTCCTTATATTAAGCAAAGCAGATGGCACCATTTTCTTGTTTTTTTTAAATAGCCAGGGGCACACCCCAACACTCATACATCATTTACAAATGAAGCATTTGTGTTTAGTGAGTGCCAGAACATAGGCAGTAGAAATGACCATGTGTTCTCTTGATAAATTCAAAATGTAATGAGTACTTTGGTTTGTCAGGGAAAATGTTTGGAGGAATGTAGTGAAGTAAAAGTGAAGTACAGATACCCCAAAAAAGCTACTTAAGTACTTTACCCCACTAGGGTTCTCCAACTTCCACCCCGGTTTTATTCCCCCAACCCAGTTTTCTGAGCAAAAAAATTATAAAAAAACATGTATTTGTAGATGAACGGAGCAAAGTACAGAGAGATCCTTAATGAAGACGTGCTCCAGAGAGCTCAGGACCTCAGACTGGGGAGAAGGTTCACCTTCCAACAGCCTAAGCACACAGGCTTCGGGAAAAGTCTCTGAATGTCCTTGAGTGGCCCAGCCAGAGCCCGGACTTGAACCCGATCGGGCATTTCTGGAGAGACCTGAAAATAGCTGTGCAGCGACGCTCCCCTTCCAACCTGACAGAGCTTAAGAGGATCTGCAGAGAAGAATGGGTGGAATTCCCCAAATACAGGTGTGCCAAGCTTGTAGCGTCATACCCAAGAAGACTTGAGGCTGTAATCGCTGTCAAAGGTGCATCAACAAAGTACTGAGTAAAGGGTCTGAATACTTATGTAAATGTGATATTTATGTATTATTATTTTTTATACATTTGCAAAAAATTCTAAAAACCTGGTTTTGCTTCATCATTATGGGGAATTGTGTGTAGATTGATGAGTGGGGAAAAACAATTTAATACATTTTAGAATAAGGCTGTAACATAACAAAATACTGTCTTGCCAAAAAGATTCCGACATACAATAATATTTTTGGGGCCAGATAGCATCAGATACATGGGCTACACTTACATGTCCTCTGCCTCGACGGTGATGGCAGTATTATCAGCCAGCATCTGTCTTTTTACTAAAGAAATACGTATTGTATCCCCCTAGAGTCTAAGGACTGGATTTCTACTATGTTAACATATGGAATTGTTTTAAGATGGTCAAACCAAGGATCATTTAGCTACACATTTAGCTACACACTACACATACATGGGCTACACATACAAGAAATACATATTGTATCCCCTAGAGTCTAAGGACTGGATTTCTACTATGTTAACATATGGAATTGTTTTAAGATGGTCAAACCAAAGGATCATTTAGCTACACATTTAGGTACACAATACACATACATGGGCTACACATACAAGAAATACATATTGTATCCCCCTAGAGTCTAAGGACTGGATTTCTACTAAGTTAACATATGGAATTGTTTTAAGATCGTCAAACCAAAGGATCATTTAGCTACACATTTAGGTACACAATACACATACATGGGCTACACACACAAGAAATACATATTGTATCCCCCTAGAGTCTAAGGGCTGGGTTTCTACTAAGTTAACGTATGGAATTGTTTTAAGATGGTCAAACCAAGGATCATTTAGCTATTTGATTTGGAATTATATGACCCCTGTAGGTATCCCCAAAAAATATTTAACAATTATTTGATGAAACATTGAATTTGGCCTTACTGCTATTAGCCCATAGAAATACATTTAATAACAGATTAATACATTGGAAAAACAGGCAAAAATGTAATCAAAAGGAAGTCATTTTGAATTGTCTGTCCTATATCTGAGTAAGTAAGCTCTGAAATGTTTTTACAGTGGAATTACCCGTATACCTTTTAAGTAGAAATTACCTGATTCACTTCCATTCATTCTTTCGGCCCAGTACTGGGTTACCTTTAGACAACTCGTGACACCCCTGCACATCAACTCGGTACTGGTACCCCTTGTATATAGCCTAGTTATCATTACTCATTAACTTGGTACTGGTACTCCTTGTATATAGCCAAGTTATCATTACTTGTTGTGTATCTATTACTACTTTCTATTATTTCTCTATATGTTTCTCTCTGTATTGTTGGGAAGGGTCCATAAGTAAGCATTTCACTGTTAGTCTACACCTGTTGTTAATGAAGCATGTGACAAATACAATGTGATTGATTGTGACACTTGTGGGGGTCGTAGAGCAAAACGGACAACACCATCGTGTACTTGAGAGTCTCATCTTAGTGTGATGCCTTTCGGACGCTACAGATGTTTTCGTGAGAGGACCGACTTTCGGGATGTCTCCTGGTCTGACAAACACCGCTGTAGCTCGGCCACCTTTCACTGCAGATGCAGAAGGCAGATACTGTACCTCTAGCTTAAACAGACAGATTTTATTTATTTATTATGCCTTCAGCGGAGCATGAGGGGGCCTCAAGCAGAGAATTTGAAAACATTTATTTTTATTTTAATGCCCAGCTCATGAGGCCCCTTGATGATGTGAGGCCTGAGGCAAATGCCTCTTCTGCTTAGTGGTAAATCCGCCAGTGCTTTGACCCCACTCTCTGAGAGTGTCTCAGGAAGAGTTGAGATATGTAAAGTTACGTCCAATTCACACATGCGTATTAATACACACTTGTAGATGTGTGAAATAGGACAAATATAAGCACCCGTCAAATTATTATTATTATTGCATTCATGGAAATGTCCAGGTAAAAAAATAGGGAAGCTGGTCATTCCACTGATATCTTTGACTTTGTTTAGCAGTCAGCTATCCCCTATACCTATGGTCACTGTAGAATGTGTTTACCAAGCCTGATTTGTGAAATCATATCTAAATCGAGAGATTTGTTTTACCACTGCAGCTGCAGGAAGTGCTTCCTAGGGGGTTTACTGACCGTCAACCAAAATGGCGCCAGTGGTTAAACCACATAAACTCTCTATTATCATAGCACATAATGTTCCCAGAGTATCTCCGGTGACTGGTAAACATGATTGGAACAGAAAGAGTGTAGGTAAAACAGTATTTTGCGAACCCATATAACTTCATCATCAGTAAAGAAAATAAAACAAGAAATTACAAGAATGAGAACTACATGTAATTTCACTGTGAAAAGCGGTGTTTATTTTGCCCTTTTCATTCTGAAAACATTTCTCAAGTTGATGTTTCATCAAATTGCAGTTTACATCAAACTCTGTCCTTATTCCTCACATTTTTTACAAATGTTTCATTTCTAGCATCATTGATGGTTCAATCCTCACTCTGTCAATCCGTGAAATAGAAGCAAGTACATAATGAATGCTCTTTCACCTTCCGAATTTCTTCTGCGTTCTTGTTTTTGTTTTTTTAGAGGCTTATTATTTTGGTATAACCAAAAATGTTAGATCAAAACATGAGCAGCATGTTGTTTTACGCTATAAATACATATTAACATAGATTTGACAGAATACAGAAGCATACAAACAAACTGCCAGTGTACTCTGAACATAAAAAAGCAAGTACAAATCTGAATAAGTACCGCTTAAGTATTAAATAAATAAATTATTTAAAGGACTGATTGATACAATACACCAATACTACAATGAAAATTCTGGTAAAAACAAAATACAAAGACCAAATGGAACATAGGCACCCTTTGCACCCTTTTCTACAAATTATAGAACATTTCAGATGGAGAAAGAAAAATTCACACAGCTGAGAGCCCACAATAAATTCCCTATTGTCAAACTGTACGTCAGATAGCTTGAGGGATGAGCGTCACGTCGGTAGAAACACCAACTGATAACAATCTAAATTCCCTAAATTCTCTCCTCGGTCTGTTTTAATTTCTCCGTGTCATGTAAAATGACTTCAGTCAAGTTAGTATGCCCCAATTAGTTAATGGAGATTTCCGTTCCAATTGGGAAATGGCCCACGCATATAATCATGGTTTGCTATCCGGACTGTCTTTCAGGAGGTCTGTCAGACCATGCCGGGCAGGTGTCCTACGTGGTAGACATAATCCATCTCCCCCTACGTCACCACAGGTTCCTCTTGGGGATGAACTTTATCTTAAAATGAACTGAGGTAGAATTGTCATCCTCCTAGCTGGAAAAGAGCACATGGAGAAACAATAAGCAACCACCTAGTCACTTAACTTTATGACAATGCCTCAGACAAAAAAAAAAAAACAGTACGAGGCCATGAATCATTATGGAATAGAAAGACACTCACTCTGTCACTAAATTCTCAAGGATATGCGACCGCCTCAAGCTTGACCTTCTCCTCCTTTTCAAGGTTGTATTGACCTTGCTTATGATACCTGATATGACAAAGGAGGACAACAATATGTGTTATTCGTGGACAGGACAGAGGCAAGTTGGTGATCCTGAAACATCTCAAACCTTTCCAAAGACAGAAACAAGCTCTGAGGCACACTGACCTGATGGTCATTAATATGGCGATGACTGCCAGACACAGAAAGGACACAACCACTGCTACCACAGCCAGTGCTACTGTCCTGTTGAAGCCTTCTGCTTCCTTTGTCACTGGCAGGCTGAAAAGGTGACACCGCTCACCAGAGTATCCAAGCAAACATCTACAAAGAAATACAGTAAACAGTGACTTGAGTTTGGAGACACACACAAACACACACACGATAAGTGTCTAACAAAATACAGATATGGTGCTGAATGAGGGGATGGGGCTCACATGCAGGATGGCTCTCGTAGTTCTCTCAGGTATTGGCAGACCCCATGAATGCAGAAGTCTTTATACTTCTTTAGACAGGGGTTCCTCTTCTTACCCTTTCCCTTTCTCTTGCCCTCCCTTGTCCTGTCTGTATAAGGAGCCACGGGCAGATGTTTCGGCTTGGTGGAAAATGCCACTGGAGATGAGAGGAAGATAGGAACAATATATTTATTAACAACAAATAATTGGGATTCAGAGAGATAAGATGCATATACATTGTAAATAGGTTCTTTATTAAACATTCCATACGCAAAACGTGAATCTTTAAAAACGTTCTAGACTGTAAACTACTGTACCTTTTGGAAACTCCATTTCATGATCCCCAGACAGATAGTCCTCATCACCATGTTCATAATAGTACTCCTCCTCGTCATGTTCTAGCTGGGTGTCTCTTACTTCCTTATCATTGTGGAGGAGACTGACCACAGTTAA
Organism: Salmo trutta; assembly: GCF_901001165.1. Taxonomy (NCBI): domain Eukaryota; kingdom Metazoa; phylum Chordata; class Actinopteri; order Salmoniformes; family Salmonidae; genus Salmo; species Salmo trutta. The sequence goes on along the minus strand of NC_042975.1, from coordinate 8,191,896 downwards.
TTGGGCAGGAGACTTATCCCCGTGCCTGTCAATGGTATTGGCAGAGGCACCACTTGATATCCTGAAAGACACTGGAGACACACATAGGAAACTTTTTGTTACATGATTGAATGCAACCACAGAAAGTAGGATAATTCCTCCCGAGAGACAGCAAGAGAGAGAGAGAGAGAGAGAGAGAGAGAGAGAGAGAGAGAGAGAGAGAGAGAGAGAGAGAGAGAGAGAGAGATACAGAGAGACTCCAGTTCAGAGAGTTCAGTTCAGAGAGACTCCAGTTCATCTACAATTTAAATAGTTTGACATATTATGGTATACATCTTAAAGCTTAAAGCCTGCTATAAATGTTAATATATTGCATATTCCTAAAGAATATATGATTATTCTATACATTGTTAGAACGGCTGGGCTAGCCTATATAATATACCCCTATAAACAAATCGCTGCAACATTGTCACGACTTGGTTTTAAGTCCCGACCAGTCATTGTTCCCGACTCACTCACCTGATCCATAAACAATACAAATTGCAAATCTGAGATAAATATTCATTGCTGTTTTTCTTTTGAGTTAGCGAAAAATACAGTCAGAACGAGGCGTTATCCTTTTGAAATAAATTCCACCGTAGGATCTATGCGGAGTTAAACGTGTCTACGTCCAGAAGGCTTAAGGTGTCGCTGCTTCTCTGCTTGTGACCTCTGTAACCCAGTCTACTGCTTGGGCGGGCTGTTGGAAAACAACTGTTCATTTCCTACTGGTGCAATTATGTATGTTGCCTCCCAATGATTCATGGCCACACCTTTCAATAAAGGAGGCAGAACCTATACTGTAGTGTGCATTTCATGGCAGATAACATATTGGCTATGCCTAGTGTTCAATGAGCGGACATCCGCATGTCAGTATTGCTGACATTCCGTAGCCTCCAGTGTGATGATCAGTCCAGCAGCAAGCCAGCGACCACGGCAGGTTATATGCACTCTGTTATCCAACTCTAACTGCCTATCCTATAATAAAGACTTCAGTGTATACCTAATCATGCACGTGCTTCAAAATTTCACTTTAGACTTTCAATTTACAAATCTCATGCGATCAGTATAATTATTGTATTATAAAAAAAAAACTTTGATTTGTCCGAGAATGTAAGTTGGATAGAATATGTCAAATAAATAAAACGGACGGTATTTAGCCTACGCGCGCATATGGACAGGCACGTTGTCGACCAGTACCGGTGCGCTTTCTGTAGGCCTAGGTTAGGGGGCTATTACCTGAAGTGTACCGCGAATAGGAAATAGGTATTTTGCAGCGCAGTCCGGGTTAGGACGTCATTGTAAATAAGAATGTGTTCTTAACCGACTTGCCTAGTATATATTAAACAAAGCACAAGTATGCGCTAAATAGGTCAACAGCGACACCAAGTGTTAGAATGGGGTAGTAGGAACTAACAATGTCAATGAGCTTTCTTTTTATACCAGGACTAGCCTTTAGGTGTCTGGGAAACTGGCCCGTGGTGATTACCCCAAAAATATATTGCTTTAAAAAAAAGGAATGACAAGAAAAAAATGTGTTAACAAGTTTATTAACGATGCCCAATAGCAGAATCAAAACCATGACAGTGAGAGGGGATGAGACAACTATGACAAGGTTTAAAACATTTAGCAGTTTGTGAGTCAACCAAAAAGAATATCCTGTTTATATATATAAAAAAAAAATGCTATTTCAACATGCTCTTTAACATTATAAAAATCCCTCTGGCTCAAAGCAAGTTTATAGGAACTATGAAAAAAGGAGCAGTCATGATTACCATATTTACAAAAGCACACGTTGCTTCAAACAGAATCCAGTCATTCAGGCTTTAACTACAGGTATAACTAGGGTGGAAGTGAAATCCATCACCCCGTGCGGTCTCAGATTCACAATACAAAAAAAACAACAAAAAACATAGTGACTCCAGTGAGTTAAGGTTAAGAAAGGCTTGGGTAGAAACATGCCCTCCACTCATCTTTCATATATTACAGTTGAACCACTCCAGTCTGTACAGAATCTGTAACACTCGCGAAAAACAAACATAATATATTTTGCCAACAGCGAAGAACCTAGTTTTCCGGCTGCCAGCCCGCCCCCCCCCCCTCCTACATGCCCCATCCCGCTCCCATGCTGCCATTCATGCCCACGGAGCCACGGCTGCTGCCATAGTAACTGCTGCTCATCCCGCTCTGATTACCTAACAGGAAAAATAAATACCAACATTATTATCGACGCAGACTTACCTTCTCCAATACAAACTATGCAAAAATATACATAGAAAGTGGATACTCATGGATGCGCATCACAATGGTAAAATGTCAACAAAATTGGAGACACCATGTCATTTTTGGAGACATGTTGTTGACATGGTTATTAAAATAGTGTAGACGTGACTGCTAACTAAAACATTTTAGCTGGCTAGCTAATCATCTTAGCTAAATGTGGGGAAAACAATTCAGGTATTTACCACTCGGTAGTTACCTAATGATATTATTTTATGATATATTGCATTGACAATGTCACAATATTTGAGCTAGTTGGCTGTACCTGCACTGAAACACCATTATTGTTCCGTCAGCTTATTCTCCAACCTTTTACATAGTCTCCCTATTTGTTTTCAGCACTTTTATTTCCACGACCAATCAAAACTAGTTATCATGGATTTCTCAACCCCCTGCAGCAGACATATGATGAGCAATAAAATCACAGTATGGAATCACAATACATATAGAATCATGAGAATCACAATGCATATAGAATCATGAGAATCACAATGCATATAGAATCACAATGCATATAGAATCATGAGAATCACAATGCATATAGAATCATGAGAATCACAATGCATATAGAATCATGAGAATCACAATGCATATAGAATCATGAGAATCACAATGCATATAGAATCATGAGAATCACAATGCATATAGAATCATGAGAATCACAATGCATATAGAATCATGAGAATCACAATGCATATAGAATCATGAGAATCACAATGCATATAGAATCATCGTTGGCAATTCCAAACCCTAGTTAAATTTGCCACAACAAATCTCTTTGCTAGTAAACGGGACGCTGTCTTCACAAAGGCAATGTGTCTCCAGCAACGTTAACCCTTTGACATCTCCACTTTCCAAGCATATATGTCCCCATGTAATAATTTGGTAAGTGATGCAAATCGTGAACTATGTAGGGGCAGGATATAAAATATATGTAGATGTAGGAGTTTTTCTTATCTGATATGGTAAGTAAAACAAAATGTTAAGAAAGAAACTGTGGCTTAATGTTAGTAACAACTCTCCTGTGACAGGCAGCAGAGAGCTGACACTTACTGTAATCATTGTACCCCCCCATGCTGGACTGGCCGCTGTAACCACCTGTGTAACCAGTACTCATCTGTTGGCTGCCTCCATAGGAAGATTGGTTAGCTGTGGAAAATAGAATTCTGTCAAATAAAATACCTTACAACAATATGGTTGTATGTCCAATTAAAGCCAAAGTGATTCAGCACACAGAACTACACCCGTTGGCCCAGAATACACTTTTATGCCTTCATCTACTTCCCATAAAAACTCACCCATAGCCCCCATCATCTGTCCACCATAGCCACCATTGCTGCCCCCTGCTGTCGAGTTGAGGAACAACTCAACATAACGGTGCTCTGAGGAAGAGAGGACAGTGTGAAACAAGGCAAACATCTTGATTGGATTAAAAAAAAAAAGACAGGTTTAGGATGCAACTACCCAGACAGGAACAGTGATGATGACCCACACACAGCACATTAAATTACTGCAGACTCACGCATGTTGGCTTTATCCTTCGACATGGCTGCCACAGCATCCTCATGCGTGGCAAACTCCACGTCAGCCTCTCCAGTCACCCTCCCGTCTGGCCCGACCTCGATGTGCACACGCACCGGGTTCAGCGGAGAGAAAAACTACATGGGGGGGGGGGGGGAATGGCAACAATTAGCATTACAAGTCAGTGACTGAGTGTGTATATTACGTAACTAGTTCTGGTACTCACACTGTAGATGTCAGTCTCTGTTGCCCGGTAAGGAAGACCCCTCATGTGCACGCAGTGCCCGGTCGTACTCTGAAAACTTGAACCACTGTCACTATAACGATCTGAACCTATAGACGTTAGGAAAGTCCACAGAGGTAGAACGCTTATGATTAGTTCGACCCGCGAATACAGTAGAAATATACAGAACTCCGGTATGCATTCTAACATCCAAAAAAACACGTAAAGTTTTCCTCATGCCGCTGTGTCCCGTCATCACCATCCACCTGTGATTTCCAAAGACCGAGCAGAAACCTGAAGAAAACAAACCAAAGAGGGATGGAAGGGGCAGAGAACTGTACTATATTCTCACCAGCCTCACCTCCACCGTAGCCTCCACGACGCATCCTGTCGAAAGAGCCTCCTCGGCTCATTCCGTTGTAGCCACGGCCGCCTCCACCACCGGGCCTGTCGTAGGGGCCTGGTCTCTGCATGCCGCCCATGGTTTTGCGCGGGGGCTCGTAGTTCGTCCGCACCTCTGCATTGCTGCTCTTGAATATCTCAATATACCTAAAAAGGCACACAGACAAGCATTAGGCCAGGGTTCTAGTACCAAAACATAGAACGACTATTGAGGGGAATACTGTACATGAGCAAAACAAAAAAAAACAAAAAAATCAGGTAGCACTAAAGACATAGCACTGTAGCATTTCCATCCTGTTACTCACATCCATGCATGTCAATCATAATATCTATAAGAGAAGTAATGTCTCAAATTAGTTGTGACTTTCACTGACTGAACATTGAGGTTTCTCTTGTTAGGGTTAGTGACAAATAGCCACTGGAATGCTACAGCTATTTTCCTGTTGGTTTTTTAAAATAAACTATCACTGAGAAACCCAGAAAAATGAAAAACCTTTTCTTATGGTTACTCAAAAGAACCATAGAGAAGTACACTGTCAGTGTTGCCATTAATAAATAAATGCCATTATTGACCCCAGAAAATCAAAGCTTTCCTTGTGACTGCAGGATCCATGGCCCAAGGAAGACTGGGTCTCAGTTACATCTGTGTGCCATGAGGGCCTGTGGATTAGTGCAGAGTGAAAACTGGTACCATCTTGGGCAAAAACACCATGGTGTCAAGGTGCCATTTTTAGAGAACACCTTTAAATTCAATTCAAAATTAACTGGATTGGGGGGTGGGGGGGGGGGTAGATGAAAAGCATTTTATTTGTATCTGACCCAGTTTAGTGATGTATATTCTGAATTCTCCATCTACAGTACAAAAGGTGTTTTCTGACACCTTTGAGTGGAAGTCATTTCGAAAACTTCCTCACAAAACCAAGTCCAGGACCATCACTCAGCACTAAAGTATGTTTTGGCCCAAAAATACGAGGCGCGTCTCTGAATTCGAAGAGACTATGGGCGATGATCTGAAATGGATACATGTATGAATGATCCTTGTAGCATGTGCAGGTTCTTGGCATGTGTCATTACCACAGAAGACGATTGTGGTAACAGGTGAATACCATAAGAAAAGCAGCTTAGCCAGCCAACCATCCATCCCCACCTGTGCCCTATTCTTTCCTTGTGTTTCTTTAGAGCCTTTTCAGCTATATCCTGTGAAGCAAACTGCACGAAGGCCTCCCCCGTACTCCTCCCCTGGAAGTCCACCGGCAATGTTATCCCATTTGGCACGATTTCCAACCCTTCAACCCAAGGACAGATAACCCCAGCGGGGGGGACATATTAAATCACATGCCCATTCACAGAGTTGTTGCTCTTTTTCTTCAAAAATAACAAAATGAAAAAAGAAAAAAAAAACACATCAGACACGAGAACCCTATGAAAAGAAGAACCGTATGAACAGCGTGCCAGGTGACTGTCAGCATTTGGATAATTTATTTACTTACTGTTTTTTTGTACTTCATTCTGGGAACATATACAAAATAAAAAAGGGACCCATAGAATAGTAGGGAGAAATGAAGTTAGTGCTTGTTTGCACCAATTAATAGAGTGGTGCTACTGTTGAGTGGACGACTAATATAAGATTCAACCAAAACAGAAGTATCCATCTAGGCTCTAATTAAGTCTCAGTTCTGATGGACTATCATAGTGATGTCATATCACAGAGATCAGATCCCAGTTAAATGTCAAGAGGTCATTAAGATAAGAATTTTCCTTCAGCCAAGTCTAGAACTACAGTCAGTGTATTTTCAAAGCTATGTTGATATCAACTGAGGGTGATAATCTTAATTGGACTGGAGGACAAAGGGCACCAAACACACCTAAGAAGAACTGGACAATCTCCTCCTTGCTACAGCCGAAGGGTAGGCCACGCAGCCGCACCAGCCCGTCCCCCTCAGTCTCTGGGCTGTTTGGACCGGTGTGCTTCATGACCCAGTCCATCTCCACGTTGTTCGATTTGAATACTGAGACAGAAAGAAAGAAAACAGTACATGGGGATTCTTTAGCATCTAATCTCATATCAGAACCTGTTGGCACAATCACCTTGAAGATAATCAGAATTCAAGATACTATTTAAACCGGAAGACAAACCAAATTAATGAATACCTTCCACATATCGGTGACCCAGGGTCTCTCGGTCTTTCTTGACAGCAATCTTCAGGTCATCCTCTGACTCCAGCTCTACGAAGGCCTCGCCGCTGGGCCTGCCCTCACGAGTGTAGGTGAAATGGATGCTTGTCCCATTGTTTGCAACTTTACAATCTGGAATATTATTGCACCAATTTAGTCACCTGAAAATACTTCAGATATACATACAGGCTTGTTTTTATTAGGGGGGAAAAAAATAAGTATCTGTGGGTATTTTTTTTACCAGAGAAAAATCTTGCCACTTCATCCACAGCGCAAGACCAGGGAAGGCCACGAATACGCACCACAAATCCCTCTCCATCTGCCATGGTTCTTTTATGATCGGTCAGCCCTGGCTTGAGAGAGACAGTCAAAGTAAGCTACTATACATTAAGGGTCGGCAACAGGCTGCCCTCGGGCCAAAACATACCAGCGAGGGGATTTTTTAAGGCCCCTCTGTTTGAGGGTTGTTTGTTTTGGGGTACAAAAAAATATCAGGATTTTCAGCAAAAAAATGGTTTAATTGACAAAATCTGTTCCCAGGTATTCCCACGAATAAAAAAAAAAAACGTGATCGTGTGGCTGCTTTGTGTGATGTATTGTCGTATCTCTACCTTCTTGCCCTTTGTGCTGTTGTCTGTGCCCAATAATGTTTGTACCATGTTTTGTGCTGCTGCCTTGTTGCTACCATGCTATGCTGTTGTCTTAGGTCTCTCTTTATGTTGTGATGTGTGTTTTGTCCTATATTTATATTGTATTTATTTTAAATCACAGGCCCTTTCCCCGCAGAAGGCATTTTGGTAGGCCTTCATAGTAAATTAGAATTTGTTCATAGCTGACTTGCATAGTTAAATAAAACAAATAAAAAAATTGTGTCGCAGTGTAATTAGGGTATGTAATTGTTATTTACAAATAAAATTTGTTTTTGTGCTTAATTGTGGACAATTTGCAGTGTACAAATAATATCAGTATTAGTTCCGGCCCACAACCAGCGCAATACAGTCAGTGCATCTAGATGGATAACTAGCACTTAAAGATGCACTACGCAGAAATCACTCCGACTTTTCCTGGTTGCTAAAATCATAATAGTTAGTTTCATTTCAGTTTATGGTGACAAAACAAGTACACTGTAGAGAATCATTGTTCCATCAAAACCGCTGTCGAATCTCTTTTCCATTATCAAACATATTGTATTTTCAGTTGGAGTACAAAAACGAAAGTAAAACATGCGCAAATTAAACTTAAAAAGGGAAGCATAGAAATACCGCAAATAGAACACATCTACCGCTTCTTATGCTTGTTTAATGAGAAACACAAAACACACTTCTATGTGAATTTGGTCCATTCGCCCAAAAGTATCCTATTGCAGATTTGACGATAACTGGCTATATAAAAAAGGATCATGGTTTAGCGTTGTCGAAATATAACATGTTTGTCCATCTCGCAAGAGTGTGGGACTTTGCTGAAGCACAGCTGACTATCAAGGAGAATAAACGGGTCAGGCGGGAGCCATTTTGGGAGGTAAAGCCAGAGCACACCAGTCAATACATCTTCAAATCACAACCCGGGAAACGCAGAATTTGAATCAATTTAATTACGGAATCACTAGCTAGGCGAACTGTAATACATCATATTTTACATCAGAGTCATTAAACTCCTGTATCAATGGCATGGCCATTTGAGTTGCTAGCTAAACAGTCATTTTTAATTTGGATGGGCTGGTCCTATACCAATCTCTGGCCGGCCTAAAAAAAACAGAGCCAATGTGAGGTTGTATTTAACTGACTAGCTAGGTAACATTTCAATGAATGAGTAGGTAACCTTACATAGCTAGTTAGATTATGAGTTTCGACTTATAATTATCTTGCACGTCTGTTATTAGTTAGCGAGTAAATGCCTGGATTATACATTTACAAAAGCAGCAACAATGTTGGTAGTTTTCTAGCTAACTACACAAAGCATGCTATCCACACGCAGACAAAGACGTCGCAGGCCTCAAGACTCCCATGGCTTAGTAAGCGACCCGTTCATTAATAGAGATAAGTCTGCAATTAGAAAAGTAATGTATAAATGCTTATACTTGAATCCTGAGTTAGCTAACCTTTCGGCTTTAATAGAAAGCGACCACCAAAATGAAAATACCTTTTCTAGTCGGGTGTTCGGCGTGGCTCCTGTCTGGACTGGTGTTCCTACAATGCCGGAAACGCAAAACAAAGATTGCGAAGTTCTTCTTCTTTGAATTTGTATTGGCGGATCGCAACCAACTGAAAGGTGCATACACCGCCACCTACTGTACTGGAGTGTGAGGACTCCCTATTAATCTATTGATCTTCTTATCTAGACCTGTGTTTCCGTCTACTGTTCTGCCGTCTGATTTCATTACACAATGTGACACAAAAGGGAAGGGAAATGGAAAGAAAAATTGCCCTACCAACTAACCAACCCTACGCCCATTAAAACCTCACCACTATCCCACTACTTGGCCCTATCTGATCCTACAGCAGGCCGGCTGCCTGGGAGGACAGGACAATATCGTTCAACACACATGGAAACTCATCTGCAGTAAAATCTCGTACACCCAAGTACTTCTCTGCAGTTGCTACCACAACTATTTATCTATTTTCTCTGATTTACGTTCCATTTCTGCTGTGCAGTTGATAACCATGGTTATGAACAGATTGTGAAATCAGACATTCACGTTAAAAGTTTTTTTTAATTCAATGAAATAGTAACACCAGTCATATTTAAAACATTACTATTAACTACAAATATAGTGATTTCTCTATAACAAGGCCCCACTATGTCTGATTTCTCTGAAGGTTTCTTCTTTCCCTAGAAAGTTTTTCCTTGCCTCTGATAACATTCGCTTTGTTTGGGTTTAGGTCTTTGGCAAATTACTTCATAGGATTGCATAATTTGTTTAAATATGCACAAATACAATTTATTAATTTACACTGAGTATACAAATCATTAAGAACACATGCTCTGATTCAGAGGGGTTGGGTTAAATGCAGAAGACACATTTCAGATGAATGCATTCCGTTGTACAACTGACTAGGTATCCCCTTTTCCCTTCCCTTTCTTTCCATGACATAGACTGACAAGGTGAATACAGGTGAAAGCTATGATCCCTTACTGATGTCACTTGTTAAATCCACTTTACATTATATCCACTCAATAATAGGATGGTTTTCCATATATATACACAGTACCAGTCAAAAGTTTGGACACACCTATTCATTCAAGGGTTTTTCTTTATGTTTTACTATTTTCTACATTCTACATTGTAGAATAATAGTGAAGACATCAAAACTATGAAATAACACATATGGAATTATGTAGTAAACAAAGAAGTGTTAAATTGCCACCCTTTGCCTTGATAACAGCTTTACACACTCTTGGCATTCTCTCAACCAGCTTCATGAGGAATGCTTTTCCAACAGTCTTGAAGTAGTTCCCACATATACTGAGCACTTGTTGGCTGCTTTCCCTTCATTCTGCGGTCCAACTCATCCTTTAACCATCTCAATTGGGTTGAGGTCGGGTGATTGTGGAGGACAGGTAATCTGATGCAGCACTCTCGTTCTTAGTCAAATAGCCCTTACACAGCCTGGAGGTGTGTTTGGGTCATTGTCCTGTTGAAAAACAAATGATAGTCCCACTAAGTGCAAACCAGATGAGATGGTGTATTGCTGCAGAATGCTGTGGTAGCCATGCTGGTTAAATGTGCCTTGAATTCTAAATAAATCACAGACAGTTTCACCAGCAAAGCACCCCCACACCATCACACCTCCTCCTCCATGCTTCACGGTGGGAACCACACATGCAGAGGTCATCCGTTCACCTACTCTGCATCTCACAAAGACACAGCAGTTGGAACCAAAAATGTAAAATTTGAACTCATCAGACCAAAGGACCGATTTCCATCGGTCTAATGTTCATTGCTTGTGTTTCTTGGGCCAAGCAAGTCTCTTCTTCTTAATGGTGTCCTTTAGTAGTGGTTTCTTTACAGAAATTCGACCCTGAAGGCCTGATTCACAGTTGATGTTAAGATGTGTCTGTTACTTGTGAAGCATTTATTTGGGCTGCAATCTGAGGTGCAGGTAACTCTAATGAACGTATCCTCTGCAGCAGAGGTAACTCTGGGTCTTCCTTTCCTGTGGCGGTCCTCATGAGAGCCAGTTTCATCATAGCACTTGATGGTTTTTCCAACTGCACTTGAAGAAACTTTAAAAGTTCTTGACATTTTCCGAATTGACTGATCTTCATGTCTTAAAGTAATGATTATCTTTGCTTATTTGAGCTGTTCTTGTCATAATATGGATTTGATATATATAGTGGTCAGATTGATAGGCAGTGGGGAACAGCTGGAGTTGGGCTTGAACAGGGGGACTGCTTTCGCCCAAACTTTAGACTTCTAATTCATTACATCATGAATTACTGGGCAAGTTCATTTTGCATCTCCCAGTACCCCGGATGGGTGGAAATGTCACTTTAGGACCAAGGCAATGCAAAACGAATTCGCCCAATGAAACGAGGTCTAACCGCTTTCCACATAGGCAATTCATGTGAGATAAATCTGAAAAATGACTGAGAAATGATCTGCTTAGGGAGACGGACACAGGCATCCTGGTCACATGGCCTGCCCATCTGAGCTGTGCTTTCATAAGCAGTGTGGGAATGCTCATCATGTCGGCACCGTTGAGAACTACAGTGTCTGAGATACTGTCCTGCCACTTGATCCTCAGGAGCTTCCTCAAACAGTTCAGGTGAAAGTGGCTTAGTTTCCTAGCATGGAGTTGGTAGACTGGTAGACAGGATTTGTAGCCATAAGTAAGGGTCGGTAATATGCCTGGTGAACCGTTTTGTTTCCAGTTTGATGCCTGTCCTTTCCCACACCAAATCTCACAGACGACCAAAGGCTGCACTAGCCTTGGCGATCCTGATGTTTGTTTCATTGTCTATCTGAACACCCCAAGAAATTCCGCTACCAAGGTAGGTGATTTTGACCACAGCTGACAGTTTCTGACCTTTCAAATCAAATCACGTCAAATGTTATTAGTCACATGCGCCAAATACAACAGTGAAACAATACTTACAGTGAAATGCTTACTTACGAGCCCCTAACCAACAATGCAGTTTAAAAAAAATACGGATAAGAATAAGAGATAAAAGTAACAAGTAATTAAAGAGCAGCAGTAAAATAACAATAGCGAGACTATATACAGGGGGTACCGGTACAGAGTCAATGTGCGGGGGCACCGGTTAGTTGAGGTAATATGTACACGTAGGTAGAGTTATTAAAGTGACTATACGTAGATGACAACAGAGAGTAGCAGTGGTGTAAAGAGGGGGGGGGGGGGGGCACTGCAAATAGTCTGGGTAGCCATTTGACTAGATGTTCAGGAGTCTTATGGCTAGGGGGTAGAAGCTGTTTAGAATAGGTTTTGTTGTGCCCTCTTCACGACTGTCTTAGTGTGCTTGGACCATGTTAGTTTGTTGGTGATGTGGACACCAAGGAACTTGAAGCTCTCAACCTGCTCTACTGCAGCCCCGTCAATGAGAATGGGGGCGTGCTCGGTCCTCTTTTTCCTGTAGTCCACAATCATCTCCTTTGTCTTGATTACGTTGATAGAGAGGTTGTTGTCCTGGCACCACACGGCAGGTCTCTGATCTCCTTCCTACAGGCTGTCTCGTCGTTGTCGGTGATCAGGCCTATTACTGTTGTGTCATCGGCAAATGTATTGATGGTGTTGGAGTTGTGCCTGGACGTGCAGCCATGAGTGAACAAGGAGTACAGGAGGGGGCTGAGCACTCACCCCTGAGGGGTCCCTGTGTTGAGGATCAGCGTGCCGGATGTGTTGTTACCTACCCTTACCACCTGGGGGCGGCCCGTCAGGAAGTCCAGGATCCATTTGCAGAGGGAGGTGTTTAGTCCCAGGGTCCTTAGCTTATTGATGAGCTTTGAGGGCACTATGGTGTTGAACGATGAGCTGTAGTCAATGAATAGCATTCTCACATCGGTGTTCCTTTTGTCCAGGTGGGAAAGGGCGGTGTGGAGTGCAATAGAGATTGCAACATCTGTGGATCTTTTGGGGCGGTATGCAAATTGGAGTGGGTCTAGGGTTTCTGGGATGATGGTGTTAATGTGAGCCATCACCAGCCTTTCAAAGCACTTCATGGCTACAGATGTGAGTGCTACGGGTCGGTAGTCATTTAGGCAGGTTACCTTAGTGTTCTTGGGCACAGGGACTATGGTGGTCTTACAGACTCGGACAGGGAGAGGTTGAAAATGTCAGTGAACACACTTGCCAGTTGGTCAGTGCATGCTCGCAGAACACATCCTGGTAATTCGTCTGGCCCTGCGGCCTTGTGAATGTTGACCTGTTTAAAGGTCTTACTCACATCGGCTGCGGAGAGCGTGATCACACAGTCTTCCGTAACAGCTGGTGCTTTCATGCATGTTTCACTGTTATTTCCCTCAAATCGAGCATAGACGTAGTTTAGCTCGTCTGGTATGCTCGTGTCACTGGGCAGCTCTCGGCTGTGCTTCCCTTTGTAGTCTGTAATGGTTTGCAAGCCCTGCCACATCCGACGAGCGTCAGAGCCGGTGTAGTACGACTCGATCTTAGTCCTGTATTGACACGTTGCCTGTTTGATGGTTCGTCGGAGGGCATAGAGGGATTTCTTATAAGCTTCCGGGTTAGAGTCCCGCTCCTTGAAAGCTGTAGCTCTAGCCTTTAGCTCAATGCGGATGCTGACTGTAATTTCTGGTTGGGGTATGTACGTACAGTCACTGTGGGGACAACGTCATCGATGCACTTATTGATGAAGCCAATGACTGATGTGGTGTACTCCTCAATGCCATCGGAGGAATCCTGGAACATATTCCAATCTGTGCTAGCAAAACAGTCCTGTAGCTTAGCATCTGCTTCCTCTGACCATTTTTTTATTGATCTAGTCACTGGTGCGTTCTGCTTTAGTTTTTGCTTGTAAGCAGGAATCAGGAGGATAGAATTATGGTCAGATTTGCTTAATGGAGGGCGAGGGAGAGCTGTGTACGCGTCTCTGTGTGTGGAGTAAAGGTGGTCCAGAGTTCTTTTCCCCTCTGGTTGCACATTTAACATGCTGATAGAAATGAGGTAACACGGATTTAAGTGTCCCTGCATTATAGTCCCCGGCTACTAGGAGCGTCGCCTCTGGGTGAGCGTTTTCTTGTTTGCTTATGGTGGTATACAGCGCTTTGAGTGCGGTTTTAGTGCCAGCATCTGTCTGTGGTGGTATGTAGACAGCTATGAAAAATACAGATGAAAACGTCTCTAGGTTGATAGTGTGGTCTACAGCTTATCATGAGATACTCTACCTCAGGTAAGCAAAACCTTGAGACTTCCTTACATATCGTGCACCAGCTGTTATTTACTTATATGCATAGGCTTCCGCCTCATGTTTACCAGAGGCTGCTGTTCTATCCTGCCGATAGTGTGTATAACCTGCCAGGTGTATTTTCTTAATGTCGTTGTTCAGTCACAACTCGGTGAAACGTAAGATATCACAGTTTTTAATGTCCCGTTGGTAGGATATATGTGCTTTCAGTTCATCCCATTTATTTTCCAGAGATTGAACGTTAGCTTGCAGGACCGAAGGCAAAGGCAGATTAGCCAATCGTCGCCTGAACCTCCCAAGGCACCCTGATCTTTTTTCACGAAATCTCAGTTTCCTTCTCCAGCGAATGACGGGGATCTGGGCCTGGTCGGGTGTCTGTAGTCTCTCCCTCCCGTCTGACTCATTGAAGAAAAACTCTTTGTCTAATCTGAGGTGAGTTAATCACAGTTCTGATATCCAGAAGCTCTTTTCGGTCATAAGAGACGGTAGCGGCAACATTATGTACAAAACAAGTTACGAACAACGAGAAAAAACAAACAAAAAAGCACAGTCGGTTAAGAGCCGATAAGACGGCAGCCATCCCCTCCGGCTCCATCTTTTCTTTATTTACATATCAGCTAACCACATCATATGTTATCGCAATCTGGTGTGCCCGACAGCACAGTCGATGACGCAATGCGATGCCTGTCCATCTAGCCGGGCAGGAGCTCAACCAAGGTTTGAACACAACCTTGTGGTACAGGGTTTTGCCATAAAGGTCCTGGATTCTTTCTACTAAAATATCAGACTTGCCTTTTATAAACCAGCTATAGACCCACCAAATTGGGGATTTATGAAGTATGGGGAAGCATGGAGTTGAATAGAGATCTCCACGACTCAATGGACAGCATTTCCATTGAGGAATTTCAGTGTATTCAATATTCACGGCTTTAATGCATTAGAAGACTGTGAATGTACTAACTACACGAATCTTGAAGAATACTTGTAGTTCGATGTCTTGTGGGTAATGTAGTATTGAAGCTTTGGTCCAACCCCGGAAGTAGTAACGTGTATATCCTCGGCGCGGAATTCAATTTGATCTGATTGTCGCGCTACTCTGCTCCTGTATGTCCCTTGGGATCACTTCGGTAACTTGGCTATCAAGGTTTTGAGTTTATAACGAGCTAAATAATTTAGACAATATCTCATTCTTTATAATGGCAACACCTCCTAAGAGAATATGTTCAAGTCCAAGTTTTGACAACAGTTTTGAGAAAAGAACTAAGAAGATATCCATTGAAGGAAACATTGGTGAGTTTACACAGCCAGCTGGCTACACATTTAACGTATACACAATCTGAGAGCTAACTATCGATCTATTTCTAAAATTAGATAGGTAGTTATCTAGCTATGTGGATGTTTAACTCCAACATGTTTGGTCTGATTTTATTAGCGAGTACATTGCTTTCTGTTCACTGTAAACAAGTATTGGCGCCAAAACAATACATTTTCAATCTTTTGCCTGTATTTTTATTACTCCGAAACACTTAAAGTTAGCGAGCTTACTATCTAGTTGTAATGGCCAAGTTAGCTAAATTGATAGGCTGGCGAAAAATAACTACACCAGCTAGGTTTCCATCCAATTAGACATATTTCAATGCACATTTTTGCTTCAATGAAATGGACTTGTTGCGCACAAAAGGCTGTGAGTGATTACCTTGTGTGGTTATTCTCATGTACCGACTACTTAAACACAAACTAAATGGCTTTCAATATAATTTTTTTGAAATCTACTTATGGTTTGCTTACGAAAAATGTTGTGTTTTTATATAGATTGTGCCCACTCTAGTATTGGTACGCGCGGTCTAGCCCGCAGGTCCCGTTCGGGTATAAATTGCGAATAAACGGCAGTCAAGTATGATGATCATGTCACCACAATAAGACCCTCGATATTTATTGGGAAAAGGACATCAAACTCATCCTATACCTTGCACTTTTACCACCCTGTGAAGTTAATGTATTTAATCTGTAGCCTAATAAACTGCATGTTTCCCGAGTCGTAGTGGGAGGACCGCATGTGACTTTTTAATTAAACATGGGAACAGATTGTTTATACTGCCTTGGGAGCAGAAATGTATATTTGGGTTAAGATCACTTAAGAGCCCCTGGGGCAGCATAATTGTCCTTCCTCCTTTATTATATGTACCTTATTCAACTTAACATTTCAATAAAGCAAATGTTAGCTGACTTGTATATTTGACTGCTTGCTAGTTAGCTAGCTTTATATATTAATTCAACATGAGTTGCAAAATGCTTCGTTAACTAGCTTGCTCTGATTAGCTTAGCATGTCGTTGTTAGCTGTTACATTTGACACAACTGGTCTCCTGAATAATTTTAGATATTGTCACATGTCTGACTACTGTAACTCAACGTTTTATTTACAAGATAATCAGTTCAAACAAACGTCTGCTTTGTTTAAAAGTTTTGTATCTGTTGTACTCTGCCCTTTGACATTTTTAGAAACCAATCTGATTGTTTCTGCCCTAAACCAATCACTGTTTCTGCCCTAAACCAATCACTGTTTCTGCCCTAAACCAATCACTGTTTCTGCCCTAAACCAATCACTGTTTCTGCCCTAAACCAATCACTGTTTCTGCCCTAAACCAATCACTGTTTCTGCCCTAAACCAATCACTGTTTCTGCCCTAAACCAATCACGGTTTCTGCCCTAAACCAATCACTGTTTCTGCCCTAAACCAATCACGGTTTCTGCCCTAAACCAATCACGGTTTCTGCCCTAAACCAATCACGGTTTCTGCCCTAAACCAATCACGGTTTCTGCCCTAAACCAATCACGGTTTCTGCCCTAAACCAATCACTGTATGGCTTTGGGTTCTTGTGAGCTAGCTATGCATGTCTTGCTAGCAGAGTGCAAATTATTCTGGTTAACTAGCTAACTTTAAAAAAAAAAAAAAGTTCCTCGTTTTCCCTAATATCGTTATATTGGGATACTGCTTGAAAAGTGTTAATGTGTGTTGCAGCTGCAGGGAAGTCTACATTAGTGGATATTTTAGAAAAATCTTCAGAAGAATGGGAGGTCATACCGGAGCCCATTGGGAAGTGGTGCAACGTTCAAAACACTGACAATGAGTATAAGGTAACTAAAATGTTATGTCCCATACATAATGTTATGTAAAATGTTATGTCCCATACATAATGTTAAATTCATGTGCGTCACAATGTTGGACAATTGGTCCTTTCGCTTGACAAATGTGTTCCCTGTTCCAGGAGCTCAGCACATCTCAGAAGAGTGGAGGCAACCTGCTGCAGATGCTGTATGACAAACCTAGCCGCTGGTCCTACACATTCCAGAGTTACGCCTGTCTGAGTCGTGTGCGCGCTCAGCTGCAGCCCCCTTCTGTAAAGTTGCAACAGGCAGAGAAACCGGTCCAGTTCTTTGAGCGCTCTGTTTACAGTGACCGGTGAGTAACCGTCTGGTGGTTGATTGGTCTAATTGGAAAATCAGAATATGACCTGAGAACCTATGGTAGTGGTATGACTGTCTTTATTTCACTGAGTCTGACTTGTATTGTGTCTTCTTTTTTTTCTTTTTTGCCAGGTATGTATTTGCCTCCAACCTATTTGAGTCTGGGGACATGAATGAGACCGAATGGGACATTTACCAAGACTGGCACGGTTGGCTGCTCTCTCAGTTTGAGTCTCAAATTGAGCTGGATGCCATGATCTACCTTCGGGCTGACCCACAGGTGAGTAAAGCCTTTACACCATCACTTCACAAGTGTTTGAACTCCAGACAGTTTGGTGGTCAGATGACTTCCTATTTCATTTTTTTTTTAACACAGCCATGTGCTTAAGGATTTAATTTTCATCTTTTGAGGATTTCATTTTCAATATTACATTATACTGAAGTGCTTACATGGTCTATATATTTCGGCCTGGCAGAGAAACTGACCCAAAAATGAAATCTCTGTCTTTCAGAGATGTATGCAGAGGCTGCACTGCCGAGGACGGGAGGAGGAACAAGGAATTCCAATTGACTATCTGGAGCAACTGCACTATAAGCACGAGTGCTGGCTGTACCACCGCAGTACTCAGTAAGTGTTTACCCATTTATACATACAGTGCATTCAGAAAGTATTCAGACTTTATGAATGTGACTTTTTCCACATTGTATTAGGTTACAGCCTTATTAAAAAAAATCCCTCCTCAATCTACACACAACCCCATAATGACACAATGAGGTTTTTAGAAATCTTTGCAAATGTATTAAAAATACTGAGATTTTACATTTACGTAAGTCTTTGTTGAAGCACCTTTGGCAGTGATTACAGCCACGTTTTATAGGGAATGATGCTACAAACTTGGCACACCTGTATTTGGGGAGTTTCTCCCATTCTTCTCTGCAGATCCTCTCAAGCTCTCTCGTTGGATGGGGAGCGTCACTACACAGCTATTTTCAGGTCTCTCCAGAGATGTTCGATCGGGTTCAAATCTGGGCTCTGGCTGGGCCACTCAAGGACATTCAGAGACTTGTCCTGAAGCCACTCCTGTGTTGTCTTGGCTGTGTGCTTAGGGTCATTGTCCTGTTGGAAGGTGAACCTTCACCCCAGTCTGAGGTCCTGAGTGCTCTGGAGCAGATTTCATCAAGGATCTCTCTGTACTTTGCTCTCTTCATCTTTCCCTCATTCCTGACTGTCTCCCAGTCCCTGCTGCTGAAAAACATCCCCACAGCATGATGCTGCAACAACCATGCTTCACCGTAGGGATGGTGCCAGGTTTCCTCCAGACGTGACGCTTAGCATTCTGGCCAAAGAGTTGAATCTTGCTTTCATCAGACCAGAGAATCTTGTTTCTCATGGTCTGAGAGTCCTTTAGGTGCCTTTTGGCAAACTTCAAGGAGGCTGTCATGTCCCTATTTTATTGAGTGTCTTCCGTCTGGCCACTCTACCATAAAGGCTTGATGGGTGGAGTGCTGCAGAGATGGTTGTCCCATCTCCACAGAGGACCTTGGGAGCTCTGTCATATTGACCATCAGGTTCTTGGTCACGTCCCTGATCAAGGCCCTTCTCCCTTGATTGCTCAGTTTGGCCGGGTGGCCAGCTCTAGGAAGAGTCTTGGTGGTTCCAAACTTTCTAATAAATCTGCAAAAAAATGGGCCTGTTTTCACTGTCATTATGGGGTATTGTGTTTTTTAGATTTAGGCAAAAAAATAATTTCATCAATTTTAGAAGAATTCTCTAACAAAATGTGGAAAAGGGGAAGGGGTCTGAATATTTTTGCAATGCACTGTATAGATTTCACATGACTGGGAATACAGATATGCATCTGTTTGGTCACAGATGCCTTGAGGCCGGTTGGACATAGTTTTAGAGAATTTGGCACTAAGTTGATGCTTGAGAAATGAACATTCAATGCTTTGCTGGACATTCCTGCAGTCAGCATGCCATTTGCACCCTCCCTCAACTTCATACATCTGTGGCATTGTGTTGTGACACAACTACACATTTTATTGGCCTTTTATTGTCCCCAGCACAAGGTGGACCTGTGTCATGATCATGCTTCTTGATATGCCACACCTGTCAGGTGGATGGATCATCTTGGGAAAGGAGAAATGCTCACGAACAGGAATGTAAACTAATTTGAGAGCGTTAAGCTTTTTGTGCTTATGGAACATTTCTAAGATCTTATTTCAGCTCATGAAACATGGGACTAAAACTTTACAGGTTGCGTTTTTGTTGAGTGTGTTTTAGCCAATGTGCAACTTTTTTTTTTTTTTTTGTGCTGGTATTAAGTGTTAGAGTATCATGTCAACTTTTGTCCTATTTTGACAGTATAGATTGAGTGGTTTCTTTGTCAAAGGGCTGGCATTACTAGGAATTTGGGAATGTTACCAGTGTAATATTGTTTCCTACTTCTAGACTTGATTTTGAGTACCTGAAAGATGTCCCCATCCTGGTCCTGGATGTTAATGATGACTTCAAGAATGATCGAATTAAACAGGAAGCTGTGCTGGACAAGGTTAGTTTTTGTTTGCACTTGTATCAAGAGATTGTTTAGTTCACCTCAAATCAGAATTTGTTATGGCTTACATTTATTTTTAACTTTTTTATCCCGGTTTCCACACAGGTCAGAGAATTCCTCAGCACGCTGTGAGCTGGAAAGGATACCGACGTTAGACTGCACCAGCTCACTGGTCTTATGCTACAGACTGCACCATTCCTGACAGTTTATCAACTTCCATGCCTCAAAGATTACACTGGTCCTCCATGCCTTAGATAATACTGGCAGAGAAGATTTGGTAATTTTCTAACTTTATGCAATTCTCATTTTCCCATTGGGTGAAGAAAAATGTTATCAGTTTGAGTGACTTACAAAATCAGTTGGTCTCCCGGTTAGTAATTCAACCATGATTATGACAAGATTAGATGGCTGGTGGTAAATTAGTCTAATCTTAAAACTGTTAGCTGACATTGGCTTATTGACTGACTGTCAGTTACTGGCATACAGTAAGAGAAACTGCTGCACAACAAAACTTAGAAATTGCTCCAGGTATATGCTATTCTAACTCTCAACAGTAAATTCAGACTCCGACTGAGTTCCTAAAAAGAACATTTGATCCGTGGGTTATATAAAAGGGTCCGCCAGTTTCCCATCCCAGGTCTGGAGACTGAAGATAAGTTGAACAGGTGTATTAGTGCTGAGGTAGAACAAAGCTTGCATACAACAGTAGGACTAGGTGGTAGGAGACCGGCCTTACCAACGACACCAGCTCACTGGTCCTCTTGTCATTCAAACTAGAGATGAACAGACATTTGAAAAAATGTATTTACCTGCTCATGACAGTCGGTATGGTTTTATTTAAGGGTTGCCAGATTTAGGTGGAACTATATCTATTTTAAATGTAATGTGTAAAAGGTGCTCTGTGCTTGTTTTTAATGTAGTGAGTTAATTTACAATTTTTTTGTATTTATATTGTAATTACATAAATGCACAGATTAAGCCTAGTCCTTTACTAAAATTTATTTCAATGGAGATTCTCAGTTGAGAATACTTCTTAGTCCAGGACTAGGCTTAATCTGTATTTGGGAAACTGGACCCAGGAGTTTCTGCAGGATCTTACACTGACTGAATTTTTGATTCAGAAAGATTTGGTGGTACCACCACCAGAATGTCATTGTTCATGGCTGTTTTTAGTCTGATTGAATCACTAAACTTTCACTTCAAGTGTTGTCTTTGTCACAATTTTAGATTAAACGGCTCTTTCTTACCGAGCCACTTGCTGTGCAGTACATCTGTGGCAGGTGGCTGTCGTTTCGTTCAAAAGGGTTAGATCCAAACATGAGTTTTATTTTTTTGTGTAATATGCTGTGATGAAATATACCACTTACAGTTTGTTGTTTGATGGGTGTTACATATTTGTTCCTGAAATAAATGGTGAAAAATTGTGACTGTTATATTGCTATATAGATATATTTATAAGATGACAACAATGGTCAATCAGCCTCAAGTATGATTTTGAAAAAGGGCTTGTGGTTGAGACTATGGAACTGACTGGTGTTTGTTTTCAGTTGGCTTGACTGAGGATATTCAATAGCATAGTGGCCATCTCGCAAAGGTAATGATGTGCAGGCTTAGTCACAATTGGATTCATTAAAGGGGCAATCCGCAATTGAACCAACAGTGGATTCTTTGCACCTCTGTCACAAATGTAACCACTCTGAAATTCATAGACGGTGCTAAGGATCATGATGTTTAGTCCATCCATCCATTTTTATATGTATGGATGTCTAACTATACAAATACTTTTTGAGATCAACTGACACTAACCAAAGAGTTTATCAAATTGAACAACTCCTGTTTTAATTTACAGGAGTAAATGTAATAAAAATAATTTAAACAGGAGTTGTTCAATTTGATAAACTCTTTGGTTAGTGTCAGTTGATCTCAAAAAGTATTTGTATAGTTAGACATCCATACATGTACATACCTGCTAGTCTGCACAGCGCGATATAAACCCAGAGCATATCGGACAGCTTTTTCTCTACCACATCTCCGGATTCCTACCGCAAGCTCTGAACCTTTACACCAGATCATCGCAGCTAGCTGCAATCTGAGTGGCTACTCTTGGATAACGTCTCTGTCCCAAAGCAAGCACCAGTTAGCCTTGAGCTAGGCCCATCTCCTGGCTAGCCGAAGAGGTCCACCAGCTAACTATTGGGCTACAATTCCTCTTGCCAATTGGCCTGGACCCTTTACTGCCGACACAGAGCCGATCCATCACGACTGGTCTGCTGACGAATTCGTCCGTGGTGGTTTCAACAGGCTCCTCCGTTGCGACGTTGCCGAAGGCCCATCTTCTAGCCCCGGCCCGCTAGCTGTCCGAATCTATGGTCTTTAGCTCACCTAGCGTAGTAGCGACTACTGAATCGGCTCCCAGACTCACCTATTGCTACTCATTGGACCCTATGATCACATGGCTTTGTGTTCTCGAATCGGAGGGCCTTTTGTCCGGACCTCTGGCAGTCTCTATGGGGGTGCCACAGGGTTCAATTCTCGGGCCGACTCTTTTCTCTGTATATATCAATGATGTCGCTCTTGCTGCTGGTGATTCTCTGATCCACCTCTACGCAGACGACACCATTCTGTATACATCTGTCCCTTCTTTGGACACTGTATTAACAAACCTCCAAACGAGCTTCAATGCCATTCAACACTCCTTCCGTGGGCTTCAACTGCTTTTAAATGCTAGTAAAACGAAATGCATGCTCTTCAACCGATTGCCGCCCGCACCCGCCCGCCCGACGAGCATCACTACTCTGGACGGTTTTGACTTAGAATATGTGGACAACTACAAATACCTAGGTGTATACCTAGGTGTCTGGTTAGACTATAAACTGTCCTTCCAGACTCACATTAAGCATCTCCAATCCAAAATTAAATCTAGAATTGGCTTCCTATTTCACTCATGCAGCCAAACACCCTCGGAAAACTGACTATCCTACCAATCCTTGACTTCGGCGATGGCATTTACAAAATAGCTTCCAACACTCTACTCAGCAAACTGAATGTAGTCTATCACAGTGCCATCCATTTTGTCATCAAGCCCCATATACTACCCACCACTGCGACCTGTATGCTCTCGTTGGCTGGCCCTCGCTACACATTTGTCGCCAAACCCACTGGCTCCAGGTCATCTATAAGTCTTTGCTAGGTAAAGCCCCATCTTATCTCAGCTCACTGGTCACCATAGCAACACCCACCCGTAGCATGTGCTCAAGCAGGTATATTTCACTGGATATCCCCAAAGCCAACACTTATTTTGGCCACCTTTCCTTCCAGTTCTCTGCTGCCAATGACTGGAACATATTGCAAAAATCACTGAAGCTGGAGACTTATCTCCCTCTAACTTGAAGCATCAGCTGTCAGAGCAGCTTACCGATCACTGTACCTGTACACAGCCAGTCTGGATATAGCACACCCAACTACCTCATCCCCATATTGTTATTTATCTTCTTGCTCTTTTGCACCCCAGTATCTCTACTTGCACTTCATCATCTGCACATCTATCACTCCAGTTTTAATGCTAATTTGTAATTTTTTAGCCTCTGACCTATTTATTGCCTTACCTCCCTAATCTTCTAGATTTGCACACGCTGTACATAGATTTTTCTATTGTGTACGTTTGTTTATGTTTAACTGTGTTGTTTTTGTCGCACTTCTTTGCTTTATCTTGGCCAGGTCGCAGTTGTAAATGAGAACTTGTTCTCAGCTGGCCTACCTGGTTGAATAAAGGTTAAAAAAAAAAATATGGAAATTCCTCGTCCCATATGCCAACCTCATCAGTGGCTTTTGGAAAGGGTTTTATGGTCTAATAAAAGTGGCATGGTTATGAGAGATTGAGTTGAAATATAGTTGACATTTGTACATTTATAGACAGAGACTGACATGAAAATGGAAAGAAGTGGCCTCTTGGCAAAGATCTAGCTCGAATCCTAAATTGCTAAATACATTTTTGGACTTATAAATGAATTATATATATATATATATATATCCCATTGATTTTTGAAAAATATTATTTCTAAATTCCTGGTGAGCTTAGTTCAGCTGTCATACCCCATCATAACCCAACATATAAGCTTGTTTTACTCCCAATGTTTAAACAATTTAAAAACACTATGGCCTCAAAACATGGTATAAACTATGTTGATATCATGGATGGTCGGTCTTTGCATCCATACCTGTCTATGAGTGTGAAAGTGGTTACATTTATCCAGGCCTACCCCTTACTTAGGTTTACGTGTATTTTGGGTATACGTTTTAAGAAATTACTTGTTAGACATTACTACACTATCGGAGCTAGAAACACAAGCTTTTCTCGCTACACCCGCAATATCCGCTGAACACGTGTATGTGATAAATACAATTCGATTTGATCCCTCAGCTCTGTACCAAAACGGAAGCGGGGTGTCGTATTGTATCAATTAAGGATTTCTAAATTTGATAACGCTGCAATACATTATTAATATTTGCAAGGATAGGCGTATTACGGAGGTGGCACTTTTTGTGACAGACGTGCAAGTGTCCAATCATCTTCCAAATATTCCGTTTCAATTTGTTCTCGTAAACCGACCTTGACGTCGCGTGCTTTCCTCTGAGAAACATCTATTCTAGCCAATGATATGTTGGTATTGTTATTTCCTGACCAATTACGTGCATGGATTCTGAATAGAGGCGGGCTAAAAGCGAACTATAGCGAAGTAGTTCGGTTGTTAGAAAGTTAATGGCTTGGAGGAAAGAGACGCTCTTCTCGCTTCAGGATTTTTCTGAAGTATAAACATAATTACTAACAACCTCAAAGAAAGTTTAAGACAATATTGCATCTATTAGAATACAAAATACTAAGGAAAGTATGCAGGATGCAGTAGCCGGGACAGCAATGCTGACGGACGGCTTCGGAGACGAGATTGACTCTGTGACTCCGCGCTCCTCTGCGGTAGGAATGGGGGTTGGAGCCACACCAGGAGCCGGACTCGGAGGTTTAGGGATTGGTGTTGGTGGAAAGAAAGTCCCCTTGTTTGGCGAGGCTGGTGGGCCTACAGCTGACCGGCTTGATTTCCAACTCGCAGCGGCCGCAGTGCTTTCATCCGGCCCTGGATCTGCCAGCGACGACGATGAGGTATCTGAGGTAAGCAACTCATGTTAGCTAAACTAACCCAGCGAAAACCGGACAAGATTCATGTTAGTTAACGTTGCCTAATCTCGTCTCTTTCGACGATATCAATGAACCCTCATTACTTTCTTATATCAACAAAAAATAATAACAGTCAGATGTCTTGTAGTTTGTAGAGTCGTGTGGCTAACGAGCTAGTAACATGTCCTCTAATTTGTCATATTATGAGCGGTATTTTGGCGGAGGGCTTCGGTTTAGGCCTGACGTAGCGGTAGCACACACGGCGCCATCAACTGCTAAAGTTAGCTTGCTAGTGAAATTTAGCTAGGTAGTAAGTGTAGCAAGCTAGTTAGTGTTAACCACACGTTTGTTAGTAGCCTGTTATAGGACAAACTGGTCAGTTGTTTTGAACAGGTAACAAGGTGAAGACACATGGTAATAGTGTCCGATATGGTAACTGGCATTCAATCATGCATTCACTTATTCATTGTCACTCCAGTTGTCTATTTGGCTCTAAGGTTGCTTAACTAGCCAGTTGGCTAGGCATATTCGCCCTAAACTTTTAATAGCAAGTTAATTAGTTACAAGTCCTCTTAACTTGACATGCAGTTTAAAAAAAAAAATGAATTTCTTTATTACTTCGCCAGGGTTGATGGCACACTTTCTAAACACACAACACGGTCTGATATGTGATGTTTGTTGAGAAGCATGATCCTGAGCTGTCAGTCAAGATGCTTACTGGAGTGGTGATGTAACGTAATTCAACAAGGTTTTAGAAATGCCCCAGTGATCAAATCAAACGTGACATTTCAGAGTGAGCTTGTTCTTTACTCTACCTATTCTAAAATGACTAATCTCATATGTAGGATGTTATGTAATGTTCAGGCAAGACACACTCACATTTTGATTCACGTTGGAATGGGTACCAACTACCTGTTCATGTGATGAGCAAAAATAAATTGCCAGAATATTTTATTTGTATACACTTATTTTCCCCTTTGCACTATGCCAGAGTCTTATCTGTACACTTTTGTAAATGGCTGCTCTCAGACTGAAGGAGTGCCTGACCAGTTTGAAGAGTGTTGGAATAGGACAATGTGCCTCTACCACCTGGTTCCTCTGTGTTCTCACACTCGCCTCAAGGAAATTAAAAGATATATTTTTACCACATTTTCTCATTTTCTTTTTCCTCTATTTGGTATTTAAGTTAGTTGACTTTTGGTCACAGAAATGTTTGAGAAATACATTTTTCATTCAGCTGTTAAAGGGATCCTAAGGATTTAATTGACGGCACCTATGAAAATAGGTGGTGTCAGAACAGTGTAGGCACACACACACACTCAGGTTGCTGTTTCCCAGAGCTGTGTATGATTCCTTCCCTTTATGTCTGCAGGACAAGATTTTCTGTTGCCTTGCATAGCTCATAACGGGTGCCACTTCCTCCCCTTGGGTTGTTGGTATTTTGGTTTGAATTTAGGGGTGTAATAGAGGGGGAGGGGTCAGCGGGGTATAGTTACTAGCACTGCCCCAGGTAGACTCACCATTAGTCTGCATTCTTAGATCAGGCAGCCATTTAAAGGCCCTGGCTGCCACACAAGCTGTTTATTAGGGGGCTGTGACAATGCAATACTTTTTTCCATGGCAAAAATGAAAACACAAAGCAGCCCAAACTCTTAGGTCCTTTAAAAACCTGCTGCATGTGAAATATTGGTTGCTATAGCTTGGAAAATAAATGTGAATCTGGATGACGACAATGTTTGTTTTCAACATTAGGGCTGTTTTCCTAAAGAAGTTAACTCCGTTTTGTTTCATTGCTACGATACTAACGAGTATCGCGATACTGGTATCGTCCTGCCCCTAATATATATATATATATATATATTTTTTTTTTTATTCAAAAGAATGCATTCATACAGTACAGTTGCTTATAGGGTTTCACACAACTCAGAATGTATGTGTGCTATGCTTTTGAGATGTGACGTTCATTCCAGAATATTCTCAACAGAACAACAGGAAGAGTATGTGTAACATGCACAGCTCCTGGTGGTGGTTGTAAAGTTGGTCAGGGTGTTGTCGGCAGCAGGTAGCCTAGCGGTTAGAAGCGTTGGGCCAGTAACAGAATGGTTGCTGGTTCGAATCCCCGAGCCGAAGAGGTGAAATATCTGTCTGTGAGCAAGGCACTTAAACCCTAATTGCTCTTGTAAGTCGCTCTGGATAAGTGCGTCTGCTAAATGACTGCCATGTGGGGAGAATCAGCCATGATTGCTGTAGTCATGTGAATGAGACTTGATGAAAGCCAGGCTGGTGAGCCAGAGGTGTGTGGGGGTCCACTCCACAATGATCCAACTGTCACTTCCTCTTTCAGAGATGGCGATTGAACCAACTTGACATTGGTATTGATCTGTAGATTTTACCACAGCATGTTTTGTAAGTACAAAGCTGTACAACATTTAGGTTGTACAGTTAAAATGTTCTAATGTCCAAGAGGGACTGCTTGTGATGGTTTTACACACAGATGTAGTGGGTTATGCAAATTCTGGCTTATCTCACAGCTGGCCATGTGCTGGGAGTTTTGTTTTATACTTTAATACCGGTGATCACATTCTCTTGCGCTACGGCATGTTGCATGAATTAGGTTAGTGATTTGATAATGATTTTAGGTCAAATGCACTATAGACAACATGACACCTTATTAGTAACCCAACCCATACAGATTTCTATGTCAAAATAATTAATAGTAAGAAAACGCTCATGATACAGTGCCACTTTGAGGGCTTCCTTCCCT
The DNA here is from genome assembly GCF_901001165.1 of Salmo trutta. Lineage (NCBI taxonomy): Eukaryota > Metazoa > Chordata > Actinopteri > Salmoniformes > Salmonidae > Salmo > Salmo trutta. The sequence continues at coordinate 8,163,942 of NC_042975.1, read as the reverse complement.
GTTTGTGTTGGAGAGTAACGGCAGATTGACTGAGATTATTCAAGGCCCCTTGACCACAGGATGTTTTAGTCTTTAATTCCCTGTGAATCTATTAGGCACACATATTTCCAATTGAAGGTTTAAATACTGTAGCAGCTCAGTACTGTGAGTGTGTGGCTGAGGGTCAGGGGTTAACTATTGGGCAGGAAATACTTAATTACCGGTGCCATGTACAACAGAAGTTATTGCTGCCGTAAGTCTTCCCCTCATTGTTGTTTATGTGTGTGTTTTTGTGGACTTTGACTTGCAGGTAAAGTCTTGTCACAGTGTACTGTACTAGTTTATCTTTTCTTTGTTGTGAGGTTCACATGGGGGCAAGTCACAGATTAGATGGCATAAGTAAATACCGGGTAATTGTAGAGCAAAATAATGTACCAAATAGCATGATTGTGTGCAAGTAACCACGTTTCTATCCACTTTTTTTCTGCGAGTAAAGTCATACGGTATGAGGAGAGAAAATCACTGCCGCTGTAATGGAAACAACAGGAAGTTTCGGTATAATTTTATAAATGCTGTTCGTTTCACATGTTGGGATGTTTTTGTGTCAGTAAAATTATGCGAGGAATGGCGGTTGAAACGCCGTCATGCGCAAATGTTTTATATAATAACTATCATATCAAAATAAACTTGGAGTCACACGATAATGTGGTGTGTGGTTCTTTCACTACGACTTGGGGAAACCATGCAGTTTTATAGGCTAATGATGAACTTCACAGGATCGTCAAAGTACACAGTGATGAGCTTGGTGCTCCTTTCCAATAAATATTGAGGATCTTATTCTGGTGACATGATGATAGATGCTTGACTGCCGTTAGTTACAATATTTAAGAATATATTCTCACTAACAACCTTAGCTAACAAGATTAGTAATGAAAAGTCAGTTTAGTGGTGGAATGTCATTTTATTTTCCTCATTGTGCTCCAGCTGAGAGGTCTCAGAAGTGCAGGACATTTTGGCAGAAGTGGGATTTGACCAAAGAAACTAGCTAGTTTGTAGGGAGCAATGATGTCATGTGTCGTGACAATTATTAATAATCTTTACATGATCTGTTTTAATAAAGCATTCTATGATTTAGTTTCCGCCCTCACCAGCATTGCCCTCCTAAGTGTAATGTAAGATAATTTACAGGCTCCATCTCTTTCTCCGTCCCGCCCTGCATCAGGGTCTGTCTCACACAAGTACGTAGGCAGATGCATGGATGAGGTAATCAGTTACTTGTTTATGTGGCCTCTTGGTCAGACACACCCTGAGACGTACACACAAATAAAATTGTATTTGTCACATGCTTCGGAAACAACAGGTCTAGACTAACAGTGAAATGCATATTTACAAGTCATTTTCCAACAATGCAGAGGTAAAGATGTGTATATATATTAAAACCTGATGGTCACTCTGGACAGAGCTGCAGAGTTCCTCTGTGGAGATGGCAGAATGTTCCAGAAGGACAGCCATCTCTGCTGCACTCTCCAATCAGGCCTTTATGGTAGAGTGGCCAGACGGAAGCCACTTCTCAGTAAAAGGTACATGACAGCCCGCTTGGAGTTTGCCAAAAGGCACCTAAATGACTCTGACCATGAGATACAAGATTCTCTGGTCTGATGAAACCAAGATTGAAATCTTTGGCCTGAATGCCAAACTTCACGTCTGGAGGAAACCTGGCACCATCCCTACGGTGAAGCATGGGTGTTGCAGCATTATGCTGTGGGGATCTTTTTCAGTGGCAGGGACTGGGAGACTAGTCAGGATCGACAGAAAGATGAACGAAGCAAAGTACAGAGATCCTTGATTTAAAAACCTGCTCTAGAGCACTCAGGACCTCCGACTGGGGTGAAGGTTCACCTTCCAACAGGACAACAACCCTCAGCACACAGCCAAGACAACGCAGGAGTGGCTTCTGGACAAGTCTCTGAATGTCCTTGAGTGGTCCAGCAAGGTCCAGCAAGAACCCGGACTTGAACCCGATCGAACATCTCTGGAGAGACCTGAAAAATAGCTGTGCAGCAACACTCCCCATCCAACCTGACAAAGCTTGAGCGATATACAGAGAAGAATGGGAGAAACACCACAAATACAGTTGTCAAGCTTGTAGCGTAATTCCCAAGACGACTCAAGGTTGTAATCGCTGCCAAAGGTGCTTCAACAAAGTACAGAGTTTAAAAATAAAAAATGTATTGGTGGGGTAAATCGGCTTTAATAGCACAGATTGTATCTTCCATCAATGCAATTGTCTGCAATATTTCCAATCTGTATATGTAAATATATACAGTACCAGTCAAGTTGAATACTGAATACATCAACTATGAAATAACACATGGAATCATGTAGTAAGCAAAAAAGTGTCTAACAAATCAAAATAATATTTGAGATTCTTCAAAGTAGCCACCCTTTGCCTTAACAGCTTTTCACACTCATGGCATTCTCTCAACCAGCTTCATGAGGTAGTCACCTGGAAAGCATTTCAAATAACAGGTGTGCCTTGTTATAAATTTGGGGAATTTGTTTCCTCCTTAATGTGTTTGAGCCAATCAGTTGTGTTGTGACAAGGCAGGGGTGGTATACAGAAGATAGCCCTATTTAGTAAAAGACCAAGTCGATATTATGGCAAGAACAGCTCAAATAATCAGAGAAATGACAGTCCATTACTTTAAGACAAGGTCAGTCAATCAGGAAAATGTCAAGAACTTTAAAAGTTTCTTCAAGTGAGGTCTCAAAAACCATCAAGCGCTATGATGAAACTGGCTCTCATGAGGACCACCACAGGAAAGGAAGACCCAGAGTTATCTTTGCTGCAGAGGATAAGTTCATTAGTTAACTGCACCTCAGATTGTAGCCCAAATAAATGCTTCACAGAGTTCAAGTAACGGACACATCTCAACGTACTGTTCAGAGGATACTGCGTGAAATCAGGCCTTCATGGTCAAATTGCTCCAAAGAAACCACTACTAAAGGACACATAAGAATAAGAGACTTGCTTGGGCTAAGAAACATGAGCAATGGATATTAGACCGGTGGAAATCTGTCCTTTGGTCTGATGAGTCCAAATTTGAGATTTTTGTTTCCAACCTCCGTGTCTTTGTGAGACGCAGAGTAGGTGAACGGATGATCTCCCCATGTGTGGTTCCCACAGTGAAGCATGGAGGAAGTGGTGTGGTGGTGCTTTGCTGGTGACACTGTCTGTGATTTATTTAGAATTCAAGGTACACTTAACCAGCATGGCTACCACAGCATTCTGCAGCAATACGCCATCCCATTTGGTTTGCACTTAGTGGGACTATCATTTTGTTTTTCAACAGGTCAATGACCCAACACTCCTCCAGGCTGTGTAAGGGCTATTTGACCAAGAAGGAGAGTGATGGAGTATAAGGGCTATTTGCCCAAGAAGGAGAGCTATATCAGATGACCTGACCTCCGCAATCACCCGATCTCAACCCAATTGAGATGGTTTGGGATGAGTTGGACCGCAGAGTGAAGGAAAAGCAGCTAACAAGTGCTCAATATATGTGGGAACTCCTTCAAGACTGTTGGAAAAGCATTCCTCCTGAAGCTGGTTGAGAGAATGCCAACTGGGCTAAGCTGTCATCAAGGGTGGCTACATTGAAGAATATACATGTAAATGTGTATACTTATGTCAATGTGATTTCAGTTTTATTTTTAATACATTTGATACATGTAATACCTTTCTCTTTATGCGGTGTTGTGTGTAGATTTGATGGGGGGGGAAAATGAATTTATCAATTTTAGAATAAGGCTGTAACTTAACAAAATGGGGGGGAAAAAGTCAAGGGGCCTGAATACTTTCCGAATGCACTGTAGGTAGGGGTAAAAGACACACCCCTGAGACGACAGACGCTCCCCTCAGCTGGAGCACAGAGCACAACATTTCCAGCCATTCCACACCCTCGGCACAGAGAAATACCCCAGGTATGGTTTCAATTACATTCACCGCAGTCGTTTTTTTTTCTTCTTCTCCTCTGAAAGAAAAATGGAGTTGCTGACCACACCCTCCTCCGACTCAGTTCAGGTCATCTGGTCAGTTCTTTTTGGCAGAGCCCCGGGTTCCATTTGCGCCGGTGATGCTTGCTGATATCGGGCAGCTATAGAGTTGTTAGTCATCCAGTCTGTAAAGAACATTGTAGGATATTGTACGGTTGGGTACGTCCGTGTTAGTAAACAGATTTTGCTTCATGAACGGCTTTCAGTCTAATGCTATTCCCATGATCCAACACACCGCTCTGTCCCTGGATGGTGACCGAAGGTGATGGCTGGAATGTATTGGCACACTCTGGTGCGCTTCTGCCCTGTAGACCCTCACATGGTTGGACAGAGGCACCCAGCTCGGTGTCCTGTCCAGTGCAGGAAGTAGCTCCGTTTGCGGCCATAAGGCAGGTATATGGAGGTTACAGAGAGAGAGAGAGAAGAGGAAACGTGCTGATCAGCTCATCTTGGCGCTTAATGTAATTCAACCAAGGCTCAGGGCCTAAGCACTGTTCAGCTCTGTCTCCAGGCAACATGCTAGACGGGATGGAGCTTAGGGATTTTTTAAAAACTTTGTCACTGGTGCCCTCGTGCCAATTACTAGGCTATACCTGAATGTGTCGTCACAAAATGGTCCTGCCCATGCCTCTGTCAGAATATGCAAAAAAAAAGTCATTGTTTTACCTGTGTACAAAACATTAGGAACACCTACCTACTATTGTTACACCCCTCCCTTTTGCCCTCAGAACAGCCTCAATTCGTTGCCATGGACTCTACATGGTGTTGAAAGCGTTTCACAGGAATGCTGTCCCTCGTTGAGTCCAATGCTTCCCACAGTTGTCATGTTTTCTGGATGTATTTTGGGTGGTGGACAAGTCAAATAATTCTTCATACACACAAACTGTTGTGTGAAAAACCCAGCAGCGTTGCAATTCTTGACAAACTTGTTCACCTGCTACCATACCCTGTTCAAAGGCACTTAAATCTTTAGTCTTTCCCATCCAGCCTCTGAATGGCACACATACACAATCCAAGTCTCAATGGTCTCAAGGCTTAAATATCCTTATTTAACCTGTCTCGTCTACACTGATTTGAAGTGAATTTAAGAAGTGACATCAAGAAGGGATCATAGCTTTCACATGGATAGTAAATAGGCATTTCAACATCATAGCTTTAGCTGGTGGTAACTTCTCGAATAGACACCAGCAGGAATGCGGTTTTAACCAATCAGCATGCAGGATTAGACCCTCCCGTTGTGTAATTTAAGTGATAATGCCCGAGAAGCCGGCGTTTGGAGGATTTATTGGCACGTCGAGGGCCAGCAAATCGTGCCAAAGTATCCTCAACACCGGCTTCGAGGGCATTATCACTTTTATACAATGGGTTACCAACATATTCAAATAATGATTTACATATTTTTATTAACATTATTTTTATGAATTTATTCATGCTGTTTCATCCTTCCACAAGAGAGTCCCGACACACACAGGGTTGCTACCCAAGCCGGCTGGTCATTCATTTTATTGGTTCGGTTGCAACCGTCGTTCGTTCTAAATGTTCTATTGCCATACTGGCTGGCAACGTTCTTATCCTTTGCTTGCTAGCTAGCCAACAACGGCTAACTTACAGTCACGTCAAACAGTGCAGACAGAATAACAGCCTAGTATCTGCATTTGTTTAAGCTGTTTTCTAATGACATTTTATTTGGATACCGTAATTTCCGGACTATTAAGCGCACCTGAATATAAGCCGCACCCACAGAATTAAAAAAATATATATATTATTTTGAACATAAATAAGCCGCACATGTCTATAAGCCGTAGGTGCCTACCGGTACATTGAAACAAATTAACTTTACACAGGCTTTAACAAAAATAAATAGGCTTTAACGAAACACGGCTTGTAACAAAAAAGAAAAAATTTGCAGTAAGCTTTAGTTGTCTTTTTGCACTGAGTCAATTCCTCACGCTGCTGTTTCCAACGTCTTATCGACTCATTAAGACCAAGCTCCCGTGCAGCAGCTCTATTTCCTTTTCCAACAGCCAGATCAATCGCCTTCAACTTGAAAGCTGCATCATATGCATTTCTCCGTGTCTTTGCCATGATGAGGGTGACAAAATGACTACCGTAATCAGAATGATGGGAAGTTTGAGAGCGCTCGATTTAATCTAAACAGTAAACAAAAAAGTTGTTTGACCTTAACCCGTTAGGCAATTTCATTGGTCTAATGAAAGCTTCATGCCGCCAAAAAACTGAGCACGTCACAGAATGTGTGTTTTTTTTTTTTTTTTTTTTGGGAGAAAAAATGTGAAAGCGGGAAAAATCAATATATTAGCCGCGTCATTGTTTAAGCCGCGAGGTTCAAAGCTGGGAAAAAAGTTGCGGCTTATAGTCCGGAATTTACGGTATATCAATAACAATGAGCTAATGATGTGCGGTTTCACCTGGCATAGAAAATGTGCTCTCTCTCATCCGGACATTTGTTCAGAGGAGCTAGCCAACAACACAGCTAACACACTAACTTCAAACTGAAGCTGGAAAGACTGGAAACTATCTGCACTGTGTTTTTTAACTGTTTTCTATTGATATTTCTTTGAATATACAGTACCAGTCAAAAGTTTGGGCACCTCAAGGGTTTTTCTGTATTTTTACTATTTTCTACATTGTAGAATAATAGAAGACATCAAAAATATAAAATACTACATGGAATCATGTAGTAACCAAAAAAGCGTTAAACAATTCAAAATATATTTTATATTTGAGATTCTTCAAAGTAGCCACCCTTTCCCTTGATGATAGCTTTGCACACTCCTGGCATTCTCACAACCAGCTTCACGAGGAATGCTCTTCCAACGGAGGAGGAGTTCTCACTTATGCTGAGCACTTGTTGGCTGCTTTTCCTTCACTCTGCGGTTCAACTCACCATTTAACCATGTCAATTGGGTTGAGGTCGGGTGCTTGTGGAGGCCAGGTCATCTGATGCAGCGCTCTCCTTCTTGGTCAAATAGCCCTTACACAGCCTGGAGGTGTGTTTGAGTCATTGTCCTGTTGAAAAACAAATGATAGTCCCACTAAGTGCAAACCAGATGGGATGGCGTATTGCTGTGGTAGCCATACTGGTTAAGTGTGCCTTGTTTATACTTGCGTACTATTGTTTATACAGATGAACGTGGTACCTTCAGGCGTTTGGAAATTGCTCCCAAGGATGAAACAGTCTTGTCGAGGTCTACAGTTGTTTTTCTGAGGTCTTGGCTGATTTATTTTGTTTTTCCCATAATGTCAAGCAAAGAGGCACTGAGTTTGAAGGTAGGGCTTGAAATACATCCCACAGGTACACCTCCAATTGACTCAAATGATGTCAATTAGCCTATCAGAAGCTTCTAAAGCCATGACATCCTTTTTCTGGAATTTTCCAAGCTGTTTAAAGGCACAGTCAACTTAGTGTATGTAAACTTATGACCCACTGGAATTGAGATACAGTGAAATAATCTCTGTAAACAATTGTTGGAAAAATTACTTGTGTCATGCACAAAGTAGATGTTCTAACCGACCTGCCAAAACTATAGTTTGTTAACAAGAAATTTGTGGAGTGGTTGAAAAACGAGTTTTAATGACTCCAACCTAAGTGCATGTAAACTTCCGACCTCAACTGTATATATACTGAGATCATATGACACTTCGATTGCACACAGGTAGACTTTATTTAACTAATTATGTAACTTCTGAAGGTAATTGGTTGCACCAGATCTCATTTAGGGGCTTCATATGGGGCTTCATATGGTGAAGACATATTCGCGCACCACTTTTCCGTATTTGTTTGTTGAATTTTTTGAAACAAGTCTTAATTTTTTTTCATTTCACCAATTTGGACTATTTTGTGTATGTCCATTACATGAAATCTAAATATATTTCAATTATAGGTTGTAATGCAACAAAATATCAAAAACGGCAAGGGGGATGAATACTTTTGCAAGGCACTGTATATCCATAAAAATGATGCTGATTCTTGATTGACTGGCTGAGAAAAGCTGCCTTTACTTTCATTACTATGCGATAGCTGGCGATCGAATTTGAATATTGAAACAATGTTGCAAATGTCAGAGAGACAGACAGCAAGGTTTATTCAAATCTCTGCTGTTAAACTATATGTTAGTCTGAAAGAAATGTGAGAACGTCTAGATGCCTTTTGATAGTGGAGATTAAGTTTATAAATTGCCTGGCTGGGCTGATGAGACAGTGGATAGCTCAGTCAGATGGAACAGAGTAAATAGGCTTTTTAACATCATATTTAGCCGGTGGTAACTTGTGGAATAGGCACCGGCTGGAATGTGGTTTTAACCAATCAGCATTCGGGATTAGACTCACCCGTTGTATAAAGCACTGTATAATAGGAAGCACTATTGTTCTCATAAGCTGATATGTTAAAAAAAAAACATCTGTTTAAAAAAATGTATATATACACTGCTCAAAAAAATAAAGGGAAAACTTAAACAACACAATGTAACTCCAAGTCAATCACACTTCTGTGAAATCAAACTGTCCACTTAGGAAGCAACACTGATTGACAATACATTTCACATGCTGTTGTGCAAATGGAATAGACAACAGGTGGAAATTATAGGCAATTAGCAAGACACCCCCAATAAAGGAGTGGTTCTGCAGGTGGTGACCTGTGCTCTTCACAGATGAAAGCAGGTTCACACTGAGCACGTGACAGAGTCTGGAGATGCCGTGGAGAACGTTCTGCTGCCTGCAACATCCTCCAGCATGACCGGTTTTGGCGGTGGGTCAATCATGGTGTGGGGTGGCATTTCTTTGGGGGGCCGCACAGCCCTCCATGTGCTCGCCAGAGGTAGCCTGACTGCCATTAGGTACCGAGATGAGATCCTCAGACCCCTTGTGAGACCATATGCTGGTGCGGTTGGCCCTGGGTTCCTCCTAATGCAAGACAATGCTAGACCTCATGTGGCTGGAGTGTGTCAGCAGTTCCTGCAAGAGCAAGGCATTGATGCTATGGACTGGCCCGCCCGTTCCCCAGACCTGAATCCAATTGAGCACATCTGGGACATCATGTCTCGCTCCATCCACCAACGCCACGTTGTACCACAGACTGTCCAGGAGTTGGCGGATGCTTTAGTCCAGGTGTGGGAGGAGATCCCTCAGGAGACCATCCGCCACCTCATCAGGAGCATGCCCAGGCGTTGTAGGGAGGTCATACAGGCACGTGGAGGCCACACACACTACTGAGCCTCATTTTGACTTGTTTTAAGGACATTACATCAAAGTTAGATCAGCCTGTAGTGTGGTTTTCCACTTTAATTTTGAGTGTGACTCCAAATCCAGACCTCCATGGGTTGATAAATTGGATTTACATTGATTATTTTTGTGTGATTTTGTTGTCAGCACATTCAACTATGTAAAGAAAAAAGTATTTAATAAAATTATTTCTTTCATTCAGATCTAGGATGTGTTGTTTAAGTGTTCCCTTTATTTTTTTGAGCAGTATATATTATTACAAGGACTCCATAAGGTGATGGGTTTCTCCAAGCAACTATCTTGAGCAAAATTAACATCAGCATGCTTCTTAACTTTCTCTCGTGTTTCTCCTTGTCTCTAGGTGGAGTCCTTCATATTAGACCAGGAAGACCTGGACAACCCCATGCTGAAGACGGCGTCAGAGCTGCTCCTGTCCAGTGCTGCCGACGGAGCTGATCTCAGAACAGTGGACCCAGAAACACAAGCCAGATTGGAGGCTCTGTTGGAAGCAGCCGGTACGTATCGTAGCACCATGGTGTGAACCTTTCACCTGTTATGTTTTATTTATTTTGAATGCCGCTGTTTGGTCATGTTAAATTACGAAGATGTTACATTCTTACATCAGCTGATATCTCAAAGTGCTGTACAGAAACCCAGCCTAAAACCCCAAACAGCAAGCAATGCAGGTGTAGAAGCACTACAGCCCGTGTTTACCCTGCATTGCATGTGGTTGTGTTTTGGTTTCTGTAGTCCACCTTCTTCCCATGTTGGATTGTCTATGGGGGGGTGCGCATTAACCTGTGGATGGATGGTGTGCATCAGGTAGACATGCAGCATGTTAGCCAGGTCCCAGCCAGTCAGTCAGTGTATGGGGAGTTGGTACAGCTCGCGGGGGCACCACGGGGAAGATTAACATGAACAATGGATTTCGATAGAGCAGCAACAGCTTCCATCATGACTCAACACTGACCTTTAGTACACTCTGCTTCTGTACATGTCTGCCTCCCATCTATCGTTGTCTGTGTGTGTGTAACTGTGTGATTGTGTTTCGGTGCACACTTTAACAGCTGTGTAACCAACCATGTGGTGCATGCAGTGGTTTTTGCATACCGTAAGTAATACTGGACTCGTGCTTCTGTTCTTAAGCCTCAATGTTGGCTGATCATCAGGTTTTCTTCCATTAATTCAGTTATTATGCGCACTTCCTCAGTCATGTGATCAGGTTCCCCCCTTTGATATGTTTCCTCAATGCTGTGTTCACCACTTGATAATACAGACAATGTGTTTGTGTTCTCTTTACACCTGTTGCATAGTTTAATTGTGTGTGTGTGTTGTATGCTGGTGTGTGCCTGACCCTGCATCCTCTGAAGGTATTGGTAAACTGTCCACGACCGATGGTAAAGCCTTCGCAGATCCAGAGGTGCTACGCCGCTTGACGTCGTCCGTGAGCTGTGCGTTGGACGAGGCCGCCGCCGCTCTCACACGTATGAGGGCGGAAAACACGCTCAACGCCAGCCAGGCAGACAAGTATGTATCTCCTCTGCTCTAATCTAAACATCCCCCACAGGTGCACTACACCATCTTCAGGGATCCTCTCTCACACCAGTCTTGTCTAGGCCATATGTTTCCTTTGGACATGTTGTGCTTTCTTCAAGTTAGCTTGAACATTTGACAATTCCTTAGGTGAGAATTTTTAATGGGGAAAAAAATCTTATTCCTATAATTTACAGTGTTAAATAACACTATGCGAGAAGAATATTTTTGTGAATCAAATTCATTTTGTCGTTTTAATAATGTTGGTAGCAACGTGTGAAAATAGTTGTGGCAATCTGTTGCAGTTCAAGTCGACTACAAAACCCATAATGCAATGGTCTCTCTGGGCAAACATAACTACACACAATAATAACAAAGTCAATAACAGCATGTGAAATAGCTACAGTAGTTGGCTGTAAAATCGCCTAAACAAACTGCACAATCAATTTTGGAGTCTACAATCTCACCATGTTCAACCTGCGGAGTGGAGTCTGATATTTGCAACGGGACCATGCAAAGCACCCTGGACTGAAGAGGCAGACAAATAGGAGCGATGTGTTAGGCCCTCTGTTAAATTACACATTTCTGGAGGTAGGAATATCGAAAAAAAATATGATCAATGGCTCATTTCTAGAGACGTCAACCTCCTGCGTTATGACCTCGGCCAGTATTGAAAGCTGACGCGTTATTACTGCAGTGTTGAAGCTAGGAACACAAGCATTTCACTGCAATGTTGGAGCTAGGAACACAAGCATTTCACTGCAATGTTGGAGCTAGGAACACAAGCATTTCACTGCAGTGTTGAAGCTAGGAACACAAGCATTTCACTGCACTGTTGAAGCTAGGAACACAAGCATTTCACTGCACTGTTGAAGCTAGGAACACAAGCATTTCACTGCACTGTTGAAGCTAGGAACACAAGCATTTCACTGCACTGTTGAAGCTAGGAACACAAGCATTTCACTGCACTGTTGAAGCTAGGAACACAAGCATTTCACTGCACTGTTGAAGCTAGGAACACAAGCATTTCACTGCACTGTTGAAGCTAGGAACACAAGCATTTCACTGCACTGTTGAAGCTAGGAACACAAGCATTTCACTGCACTGTTGAAGCTAGGCACACAAGCATTTCACTGCACTGTTGAAGCTAGGAACACAAGCATTTCACTGCACTGTTGAAGCTAGGAACACAAGCATTTCACTGCACTGTTGAAGCTAGGAACACAAGCATTTCACTGCACTGTTGAAGCTAGGAACACAAGCATTTCACTGCACTGTTGAAGCTAGGAACACAAGCATTTCACTGCACTGTTGAAGCTAGGACCACAAGCATTTCACTGCACTGTTGAAGCTAGGCCCACAAGCATTTCACTGCACTGTTGAAGCTAGGCCCACAAGCATTTCACTGCACTGTTGAAGCTAGGACCACAAGCATTTCACTGCACTGTTGGAGCTAGGAACACAAGCATTTCACTGCACTGTTGGAGCTAGGAACACAAGCATTTCACTGCACTGTTGGAGCTAGGAACACAAGCATTTCACTGCACTGTTGGAGCTAGGAACACAAGCATTTCGCTGCACCCGCTTTAACATCTGCTAAATATGTGTTTACGACCAATAAACATTTATTTTGATTTGTGTGATGTTTTCACGATGTAAAAGTCATGCCTATTAACTTTCAGTGTAGTGAGAGAGACTATCTCAATGCTACGTCATACTGGCCGAATTTCTGCCTGCTTCAACGGCAATCTGATACACCTGAAAACATGAATCAATAGGACATCGCTCAGAGAATCTTTACTTTAGCTGTCCTTTCTCCTGGCCTTTGTATTAAGGCTGTAGTTGATTTTTAAGTCCAGTGGTAGCTAGCTGGTGCTCTGAATAACACCCATGATTCACAGAAGATGCTTTGTCTCTACTGTTCTCTCAGACTTGATCACTGTTTTACTGAAACCTTTTAAGGTGCCATATTGGGTCAAGGCCGTTCATGAAATGTACTGCTCTGTCCTGAGGGAGGCCTTTTTGTTTTAAACTTCTTAGAGTGTGAGTTGTGACAACGCCGTTCAACCTATTGATTTTTTTGTTGGCCTGCGCTGCCACAGTCCCAGTAATTGTAGCAGTCTGGTTATTTTCAGCCGTAGCTTGGCGGAGGCGTGCTCGGACGGGGACGTCAACGCTGTGAGGAAGCTTCTGGATGAGGGGCGGAGCGTCAACGAACACACAGAGGAGGGAGAGAGTCTGCTCTGCCTAGCCTGCTCTGCTGGGTACTATGAACTTGCACAGGTATAACGAACACACACACACACACACACACACACACACACTCTCTGACCTTTAGCCACTCACAGTATACTGCTAACATTGTTCTGCCTTTTCTGTCATAGTTTCCATCCAGTTCTGTAATCAAATTTAGTTGTATATCCAAATGTTGCAGAGCCAAACCTGATCCTTTGTGGTTGTGTTTGGATGTCTGTTTTAAAACGCCGACGTGTGTCCTCCTGCAGGTCTTGCTGGCCATGCACGCTAACGTTGAAGATCGGGGCATCAAGGGTGACATTACGGCCCTCATGGCAGCAGCCAGCGGCGGCTACGTAGACATAGTCAAACTGCTGCTGGTACATGGGGCTGACGTCAACGCACAGTCCTCCACAGGTAAACACACACGTCAAACACCACTAGGTGCTGTGACCGAGACCAGAAACCATCACATCTACTTAACATAAACACTGACGCTCTGTCCTTGTCCCTGTCAGGTAACACAGCGCTGACGTACGCGTGTGCGGGCGGCTTCCTGGACGTGGTGAAAGTGCTGCTGAAGGAAGGCGCCAACATCGAGGACCACAACGAGAATGGCCACACCCCTCTGATGGAGGCGGCTAGCGCGGGTCACGTGGAGGTGGCCCGGGTGCTCCTGGAGTACGGGGCTGGTATCAACACGCACTCCAACGAGTTCAAGGAAAGTGCACTTACGCTGGCCTGCTACAAAGGTACGTCCTGGACAATGAACCCTAACCCTTTACCCGTGCACCAGAGAGATCAGTCGTCTTTATCCAGAAATCAGTGACTCAAGTGATCCACTTATGTTGACAAACATTGTGTGAAATGTGAAACAGGAAATGTAATTGTAGGGATGAGGCACCCAGAGCGTTCTTCCCTCTTGTCACCACATACAGGGCACCTAGACATGGTGCGCTTCCTCTTAGAGGCTGGGGCTGACCAGGAGCACAAGACTGACGAGATGCACACAGCACTCATGGAGGCTTGTATGGTGAGAGACACACACACTCAGACCACACTATTAAATTGAAGGTGCAGTATGACTGATGAGGTCTCCTCTTCAGGACGGGCATGTGGAGGTGGCGCGGCTGCTGTTGGACAGCGAGGCGCAGGTCAACATGCCCGCTGACTCTTTCGAGTCTCCGCTGACGCTGGCGGCCTGTGGGGGTCATGTGGAGCTGGCCGCCCTGCTGATGGAGAGGGGCGCCAACCTAGAGGAGGTTAATGATGAGGGATACACTCCTCTCATGGAAGCTGCACGAGAGGGCCACGAGGAGATGGTGGCGCTGCTTTTGGCACAAGGTATGGCCTTCTCTTGCTCTCTGGTTTGAATGAAACTAGTGTTCCCAGTAGATAGGTTTTCCCTACTATATTGAGCCTCCAGCTTTGTGTAAATACAAAAGTCATCTTTTTTTAAATAAATGTAATGAAAGGCGAAGGGGGGATACCTAATCAGTTGTCCAACTGAATGTATTCAACTGAAATGTGTCTTCCACATTTAACACCTCTGAATCAGAGAGGGGGGGGGGGGGGGGGCTGCCATAATCTCCATCTGATGTCTTCGGTGCCTGGGGAACAGTGGGTTAACTGTCTTGCTCAGGGGCAGAACGACAGATTTTTACCTTGTCAGCTCAGGGATTCGATCCAGCAACCTTCTGGTTACTGGAAGGAATGTAATGAAGTGAGTTTTGAGCTCATGATCTAATTGGGTTGATGCCGAAGGGACAAGATGGCTTTTCCAGCACTAATTGAAGTACTTTTTCTGTGGTCAATATCCAGTGGTGTGAGTAGGTTTGTACTGTTTTTAAAGTGTGTTCCCATCTGAACCATCTTGAATCCTCCCTCTGTTGTCTGTGTGGTCTGCAGGTGCCAACATCAACGCTCAGACAGAGGAGACCCAGGAGACTGCCCTGACGCTGGCCTGCTGCGGGGGCTTCCTGGAGGTGGCTGACTTCCTCATCAAGGCCGGGGCAGACATCGAGCTGGGCTGCTCCACACCTCTCATGGAGGCTGCACAGGAGGGACACCTGGAGCTGGTCAAGTACCTGCTGGCCGCCGGTGAGCAGAACCACTCCCCACTGGACAACCTCTCTGTTTGGCTGTCTCAAAACAATCTCTACCAACATCTATTTGAGATGACCTCACTAACTGGTGCCCCCCCTGCACATTGACTGTACCGGTACCCCCCTTGTGTATATAGTCTTGCTATTGTTATTTTACTTCTGCTCTTTAATTACTTGTTACTTTTATTTCTTATTCTTATCTGTATTCTTTTTTTTAAACTGCATTGTTGGTTAGGGGCTCGTAAGTAAGCATTTCACTAAGGTCTACACCTGTTGTTTTGGGCGCATGTGACTAATAACATGTAAAATTTCCAAATTAAATTGGATTTGATCCTAATTTCATATATTATTGAAATTGACTTGGTTATTCCCAAAACCCACATTTTATTTAAAGTTTGTAGTTGTTACACCCTCTGTGTGTAATTTTGACACCTGTGCTCTTGTCCCAGGAGCCAATGTCCACGCCACAACGGCGACGGGAGACACGGCGCTGACTTACGCCTGTGAGAACGGACACACAGACGTGGCTGACGTGCTGCTGCAGACGGGGGCTGACCTGGTGAGACCTCACCCTCTGGAGAAACACAGTTCATGTCCATGCATAGCCTTTTTTGTATTTGAGTTGTTCACACGTGTGTGTGTGTGTGTGTGTGTGCTTCTCGAATGGCCCCCTATTTTGTTTTCTAGTGCACTACTTTTGACTGGCGCCCATAAGGCTCTGATCTAAAGTAGTGCACTATATAGGGAATAGGGTCCCTATAGGGCGCTGATCTAAAGTAGTGCACTATATAGGGAATAGGGTCCCATAGAGCTCTGATCTAAAGTAGTGCACTATATAGGGAATAGGGTCCCATAGAGCTCTGATCTAAAGTAGTGCTCTGTATAGGGAATAGGGTGCCATTTGTGACGCTGTCTGTGTTGTGTAGATGCTGGATACGTCGCTGCTTGAATAGGCTCTCTGTTTCTACTTGTACACTTTACACGCTCCTGTCTCTGTTTATCTTACAGGAGCATGAATCGGAGGGGGGCAGGACCCCTCTAATGAAAGCTGTTAGAGCGGGTCACCTCTGTACTGTACAGTTCCTAATCAGCAAAGGTGTGCTTCTGCTCCTTCACTGTGTAGCGACACCACACAAAACCATACACCAGACATCTGCCACGTTGTAGCTTGAGCCGCGGCCCTCGTTGTAGCTTGAGCCGCGGCCCTCGTTGTAGCTTGAGCCGCGGCCCTCGTTGTAGCTTGAGCCGCGGCCCTCGTTGTAGCTTGAGCCGCGGCCCTCGTTGTAGCTTGAGCTGCTTTGCTCATCAGATAAAGCCTCATTGATACAGTAGAGTATATAAACGTTATAGGGTTGCTGTTGTTTTTATGTGGCCTCAGATTGACCTTGTTCTTGGTTTCTCTCCCTCCACCAGGAGCTAATGTAAACAGGGCGACGGCCAACAATGATCACACAGTAGTGTCTCTGGCCTGCGCCGGGGGCCACCTGGCCGTGGTGGAGCTGCTGCTGTCCCATGGGGCTGATCCTACACACAGACTGAAGGTGAGATCACTTGTCCCAAGCTCCTGGGCACAACGGTCTCAGGCGTGACCAGGAAGGGAATCTGATATTAAGAATACCACACTGCAAGCATTATAATGGACTCCTGTGTAAACAAACCTTTCTGTAACCCCTGTAAATACAAACCTTTCTGTAACCCCTGTAAATACAAACCTTTCTCTAACCCCTGTAAATACAAACCTTTCTCTAACCCCTGTAAATACAAACCTTTTTGTAACCCCTGTAAATACAAATCTTTCTCTAACCCCTGTAAATACAAATCTTTCTCTAACCCCTGTAAATACAAACCTTTCTCTAACCCCTGTAAATACAAACCTTTTTGTAACCCCTGTAAATACAAATCTTTCTCTAACCCCTGTAAATACAAATCTTTCTCTAACCCCTGTAAATACAAACCTTTTTGTAACCCCTGTAAATACAAACCTTTTTGTAACCCCTGTAAATACAAACCTTTTTGTAACCCCTGTAAATACAAATCTTTCTCTAACCCCTGTAAATACAAACCTTTCTCTAACCCCTGTAAATACAAACCTTTTTGTAACCCCTGTAAACACAAACCTTTTTGTAACCCCTGTAAATACAAACCTTTTTGTAACCCCTGTAAATACAAATCTTTCTCTAACCCCTGTAAATACAAATCTTTCTCTAACCCCTGTAAATACAAATCTTTCTCTAACCCCTGTAAATACAAACCTTTTTGTAACCCCTGTAAATACAAACCTTTCTCTAACCCCTGTAAATACAAATCTTTCTCTAACCCCTGTAAATACAAATCTTTCTCTAACCCCTGTAAATACAAACCTTTTTGTAACCCCTGTAAATACAAATCTTTCTCTAACCCCTGTAAATACAAATCTTTCTCTAACCCCTGTAAATACAAACCTTTTTGTAACCCCTGTAAATACAAACCTTTTTGTAACCCCTGTAAACACAGAACTGTTTCCATGTCTTTGTTCCTATTTTATTTCCTGATCAAATTGTAACTTCTCCCAAGATCCTGATACTAACGATGACGTATATTTTGTGTCAATCTCTCACCTAGGATGGCTCCACCATGCTGATCGAAGCTGCTAAGGGCGGTCACACCATCGTGGTGTCCTATCTCCTCGACTACCCCAACAACGTCCTGTCGGTCCCCGTGCCAGACTTGTCTCAGCTCACACCCCCCTCCCACGACACCTCTCCGGTAGGGACTTCTACAAACATGTTTGTTTATTGCTGATAACGGTTACAATTTTTATACGTTGATTCCAAGTATTGATACTAAATATACTTTTCTAATATCCTACCCTAACCCAAACAGGCTCCACGAGTTCCATTCCAAGCCCTGGCCATGGTGGTGCCTCCTCAAGAGCCAGACAGAGTCCCCTCCAACATCACAATGCCTCCACCCCTCATCACAAAAGGTCAGATCATACAACGTGTGTTAACAGCAAATACATGTCTAACTTTGCCAACAAGACCACTAGACACATTTGACTGCACAAGGAATCAAAGTGTTACATGTAATGATTACTGCAATATTGTATGGTTCAACCTTGTAGCGAACTGGTTGTGTTGTCCTGTGTGGCTGTCTCAGGTGGTTCCAAGCAGAGGCTGAGCCCCCTACAGGGCAGCCCCATCGCTGCAGGCGGTCCAGACGCGGACCTGCTGTCTCCCTTCCACCCATACCAGCCCCTAGAGTGCATAGTGGAAGAGACTGAGGGCAAGCTGAACGAGCTTGGCCAGAGGATCTCCGCTATAGAGAAGGCCCAGCTGCAGTCCTTGGAGCTCATCCAGGGAGAGCCTCTCACCAAAGACAAGATCGAGGAGCTGAAGAAGAGCCGCGAGGAGCAGGTCCAGAAGAAGAAGAAGATCCTCAAGGAGCTGCAGAAGGTGGAGCGCCAGCTGCAGCTCAAGACACAGCAGCAGTTCACCAAAGAGTACATGGAGGCCAAAGGCCTGAAGGACGACCCGGGGCAGCTTGGCCAGGCGGCAGGGGTGGAGCAGCCCGGCACCCCCCTGCCCTTGCTGGCTGCAGAGCCGGGCTCCGACACCGAGGGGGACGGGGAGGGCATCCACCACCACCATGATGGACAGCCCCACCCCGCCGCCGAGGAACAGGAGGAAGAGGACGATGATGAGGAGGAGGAGGAGGACTACGCCAAGCTACCTCAGGTGGACACCATCCTGTATAGACAGGCCCAGGAACCCCCGCCACCAGCTCCTCCTCACACCCAGGCCCTGCAGAGTCCCGCTCCTCCTCACACCCAGGCCCTGCAGAGTCCCGCTCCTCCTCACACCCAGGCCCTGCAGAGTCCCGCTCCTCCTCACACCCAGGCCCTGCAGAGTCCCGCTCCTCCTCACACCCAGGCCCTGCAGAGTCCCGCTCCTCCTCACACCCAGGCCCTGCAGAGTCCCGCTCCTCCTCACACCCAGGCCCTGCAGAGTCCCGCTCCTCCTCACACCCAGGCCCTGCAGAGTCCCGCTCCACCCCTCCTGCAGGCCCGCTTCTTACCCTCCCATCTCCTGGCCACCCAGCAGTCCACAGACTTCAGTACGGCAGACTACCCCGTCAGCTCCAGTCCTGATCTGGAGAGGGTGATGGTAAACCAGCAGCAGATGTTGTGGCAGCAGTTGACAGACCTGGGACCGGGCCTTCTCCCCCAGGCCCCCGAAGGACTCATGGTGGCCACCCCAGCACAGACCCTCACAGATACTTTGGACGACATCATGGCAGGTGTGTTCATAAACACGGTCCTCTCTTTGCTTAGTGCTCTCGGTCTCTTTTGACATTGTTATTTTTAACTCGACTAACCTGGTTAAATCAAAATTAAACCTCTAACCGTCAATGACTGCTTGATCCTTCATCATTTTCCTTAGCACTGAACTTGGTTTCAGGACATTTTCAACAGACTTTTTCAAATGGTTTTAATCCATCTTAAATTCGAATGGGAGATACTTATATTTTGAAGGTGGACTAACAACTCTCCTTCCCTCTCGCCCCTGTGACAGCAGCGGTGAGCAGCAGAGTCCCCATGTTGAGCACGACGGCCTCGCCCACAGCGCAGACGCCCATCCATTCAGTGTCCCCACACTCCATGCTCCCCCTCTACCCCTCCGTAGACATCGATGCACACGTACGTCACACCACACGTCTAACAATGCACAATAATAATAACACGCTAGTTTAGCTAATAATAGTCAGACGGGAAAATAACACCTGACTGTATCTCTTGTCAGACGGAGAGTAATCACGACACCGCTCTGACGCTGGCCTGTGCGGGCGGTCACGAGGAGCTGGTGTCGGTGCTCGTCGCCCGCGGGGCTAACATCGAGCATCGGGATAAGAAAGGTACACAACTCCATACTTTGTCTTTTTCTATGTTTTGTAGCAATAAAAAAAAAACATGTTGAGGTCAATTATCAGGGAACTTGATAATTTGTGTTTAGAAGTGGGAGTCCATCTGTATTGTTGGAAAACTGACTAATTGGATGACTAGTTTTAACGGATGGGCATTTGACCGTTTTTGTTTTTACTGTTTGAGTACTCGCTGGATTTCTTTTCTAGTGCTTGAATGAAAAATATTATTAGAACACAAGGCATGTACTCAAAATACATATGTGCACATTGATCTATAGGCCTATGCCAACAGTGTGCGACAAAGTCCAATTTATCCTAACCATTAGAGAACCCATCCATTATGACAATGTCAAAAACGGGTATTACATTTACATAAGTATTCACACCTTTTACTCAGTACTTTGTTGAAGCACCTTTGGCAGCGATTACTGCCTCAAGTCTTCTTGGGTATGACGCTACAAGCTTGGCACACCTGTATTTGGAGAGTTTCTCCCATTCTTCTCTGTAGATCCTCTCAAGCTCTGTCAGGTTGGATGGGGAGCGTCGCTGCACAGCTATTTTCAGGTCTCTCCAGGGATGTTAGATCGGGTTCGAGTCCGGGCTCTGGCTGGGCCACTCAAGGACATTTAGAGACTTGTCTTGAAGTCACTCCTGCGTTGTGTTGGCTGTGTGCTTAGGGTCGTTGTCCTTTCGGAAGGTGAACCTTCGCCCCAGTCTGATGTCCTGAGCACTCTGGAGCAGGTTATCAAGGATCTCCCAGTACTTTGCTTCGTTCATCTTTCCCTTGATCCTGACTAGTCTCCCAGTCCCTGCCCGCTGAAAAACATCCCCACAGCATGATGCTGCCACCACCATGCTTCACTGTAGGGATGGTGCCAGGTTTTCTCCAGATGTGACGCTTGGCATTCAGGCCAAAGAGTTCAATCTGGTTTCATCAGACCAGAGAATCTTGTATCTCACGGTCTGAGTCCTATAGGTGCCTTTTGGCAAACTCCAAGTGGGCTATCATGTTCCTTTTACTGAGGAGTGGCTTCCGTCTTGCCACTCTACCGTAAAGGCCTGATTGGTGGAGTGCTGCAGAGATGATTGTCCATCTGGAAGGTTCTTCCATCTCCACAGAGGAACTCTGGAGCTCTGTCAGAGTGACCATAGGATTCTTGGTCACCTCCCTGACCAAGGCCCTACTCCCCCGATTGTGCAGTTTGGCCAGGCGGCCAGCTCTAGGAAGAGTCTTGGTGGTTCCAAACATCTTCCATTTAAGAATGATGGAGGCCACTTATTGGGGACCTTCAATGCTGCAGAAATGTTTTGGTACCCTTCCCCAGATCTGTGCCTCATCACAGTCCTGTCTCGGAACTCTACAGACAATTCCTTCGACTTCATGGCTTGGTTTTTACTCTTACATGCACTGTTAACTGTGGGACCTAATATAGACAGGTGTGTGTGCCTTTCCCAATCAATCATTTGAATTTAGCACAGGTGTGATCTAAGTTGTAGAAACATATCAAGGATCATCAATGGAAACAGGATGAACCTGAGCTCAATTTCAAGTCTCATAGCAAAGGGTATGAATACTTACATTTAAAAAAAAAATAATACATTTGCTGAACTTCCTAAACCTGTATTTGCTTTGTCATTATTGGATGTTGTGTATAGATTGATGAAAAACATTTATTTAATACATTTTAGAATAAGGCTGTAACGTAACAAAATTTGGATGAAGTCAAGGGGTCTGAATACTTTCCGAATGCTGTGTGTGTGTATATAGATAGATATTTGTTTTCACTCACTCACTACCAGTCAAAACTTTTAGAATACCTACTCATTCTAGGGTTTGTATTTTTACTATTTTCTACATTGTAGAATAATAGTGAAGATATCAAAACTATGAAATAACACATGGAATCATGTAGTAACCAAAAAAGTGTTAAACAAATTCATTTTATATTTGAGATTATATATTTGGTATTCTTCAAATAGCCACCCTTTGCCTTGATGACAGCTTTGCACACTCTTGGCCAGCTTTTCTAACAGTCTTGAAGGAGTTCCCACATATGCTGAGCACTTGTTTGCTGCTTTTCCTTCACTCTGCGGTCCGACTCATCCCAAACATCTCAATTGGGTTGAGGTCGGGTGATTGTGGAGGCCAGGTCATCTGATGCAGCACTCAATCACTCTAATTCTTGGTAAAATGGGCCTTACACAGCCTGGAGTTGTTTTGGGTCATTGTCCTGTTGAAAAATAAATGAATGTCCCACTAAGCTCATACCAGATGGGATGGCGCATCGCTGCAGAATGCTGTGGAAGCCATGCTGGTTAAGTGTACCTTGAATTCTAAATAAATGAGACCGTGTCACCAGCAAAGCACCATCACACCACCTCCTCCATGCTTCACGGTGGGAAATACACATGCGGAGATTATCCGTTCACCCACACAGTTGGAACTAAAAATCTCTAATTTGGACTACAGACCAAAGGACAGGTTTCCACCAGTCTAATGTCCATTGTTCATGTTTCTAGGCCCAAGCAAGTCTCTTCTTGTTATTGGTGTCTTTTAGTAGTGGTTTCTTTGCAGCAGTTTGATCATGAAGGCCTGATTTCATGCAGTCTCCTCTGAACAGTTGATGTGTCTGTTATTTGACCTCGGTGAAGCATTTATTTGGACTGGTAATTTCTGAGACTGGTAATTCTAATGAACTTATCCAGCAGCAGTGGTAACTCTGGGTCTTCTTTTCCTGTGGCGGTCCTCATGAGAGTCAGTTTCATCATGCGCTTGATGGTTTTTGAGACTGCACTTAAAGAAACTTTCAAAGTTCTTGACATTTTCTGTATTGACTGACCTTCATGTCTTAAAGTAATGATGGACTGTCGTTTCTCTTTGCTTATTTGAGCTGTTCTTGCCATAATATCGACTTGGTCTTTTACCAAATAGGTCATGAAGCTGGTTGAGAGAATTCCAAGAGTGTACAAAGCTGTCATAAAGGCAAAGGATGGCTATTTGAAGAATTTAAAATATATTTTGATTTAACCCTTTTTTTGGTTACTACATGATTCCATATGTGTCATTTCATAGTTTGGTATCTTCACTATTATTCTATAATGTAAAAAATAGTAAAAATAAAGAGAACCCCTGGAATGAGTAGGTGTGTCCACTTGACTGGTACTGTATATATTTTCAGTCAATAGAAAAGCAAGTGCAATTTAAGATTATTGTTTTGAAACCGTAATATTATATCGTTGTACACAATCTTCAAGAAGGCAGTAACCTCAGCAATGGCACTTGCATAGAGGCCTTTGGCTCTGCAATGGCATAGCCTTGCTTTGTTAATTTATCAGACAAGACGCTCATATTTCTCCGAGTCCTTATCACAGTCAAGACACGTATTTTATAGTAAAAAAAAAAAAAAAAACAACATTTAATATAACAGAATAAAATATATTTTGCCAAATGAAAAATCCGTATCTCACATCTGAAACAGTTATTCTCAGTGATCATTTGAAACGGGGCTCAAACAATCTGTGTTTTCGATATACACCCATTCTATTTAGTTTTATGACTGTTCTTTGGAATGTTGGAAATGGATAAACAGTTCCACACTGCATGATGATGAAAAACGGCCACAACATCCGTTTGGTGAGTAGGTTGAATAATTCTGCTGAAAAATAGGTTATTTTTTTGTCTTTATCAAAGGAATGTTTTTGCATATTTTCAGTGTGGAACCTGTCTATATTTAAGGGGGTTATAGCCTAAGCCAGGGCTATTTAACTGAACATTAATAAAAGACCTGCAAAACAAATCCAAAAAATCTAACGTTCACTTCCTAAACGACAAGCACTGTGGTGGTTGTCTATCGTGTGGTTTCTAGCGCCTTTGTGGCATGTTGATTTAGATTTTCTTTGTATGAATTTGCCTCTAGTGTTTGAACGGTTTAGCTACAAAATATTATGACCCCGTTACTGAAAGCTACGACTCTCAGGAACACATACGCGACTTCTGTTTCCTTCTGATGCTAACAAGGACTCGCTAGACGGGAGTGTGACATAAAACATCACCTAATGAATGAGGGAAATTTAATTCAAATCCTACTTCCTGATTTGACAGATCTTTTATTTATATTGATGCTTTGTTTTCAGATTTTTAAATCGTTTTTTAAATATATACAAATTAAGGCCCCGCTGGGCCTTTTTCCTTTGCAACGATGATACATTTTTTGGGGGTTGAACCTCGACTCACGTTGGTTGAGCGCCCTCCACTTCTTTCTTAATTAGTTTTAGCAACATTTTAATTTTAAGAAAGGGGCTTTATTGCTGTCTTGCTTTTTTTTTAATGCAGTTCTTCCGAAGAATAATTGCATGTAAAAAATGTCATGCTAACCAATTCTAAATGGCACAGTAGCAAAGTGGAAAATAGACGGGCTGCAATTATTCCAAAACTGCAGCTTTGTCGGAACAAACATTTTCCTACTTCAGGATTAAACTGTCGTCATTTGGCAAGAAAGGTAGCTTGTGTATCCCATGAGTTAGATACGTTTTTATAGGTATTTATTTCTGTCGGACTAAACGGGAGCTTGTGCGCGAGCTCAGCACCTGGCACGTAGGAAGCGGTCGGAACGCAATTGGTTGAATGAGACATGGAGGGGAATTTGGAAGAACTTTGATGCTTGGTTTCTTTTGTTGTGCCATGCACATGTACAAATGGAACACTAGAGTCAAAGCAAATACATTTTAAAGACACAAAAATATCTAATTTGGACAGTTTTACTTGCCCCCAGAAAGCACATTCCACCAAATAGTTTTACAGTATTTAAAATAAAAATTATCTGGTTAAAGATTGACCTTTGTCGGTTAGAGCAGTCGAGTATTCATGCCCATCTTTAGTATGTTGGAGAGTAATCTAAATGTCTCTAACCGTCTGTCCCCAGGTTTCACTCCTCTGATCCTGGCTGCTACAGCGGGTCATGTTGGCGTGGTGGAGATCCTGCTGGATAAAGGAGGGGACATCGAAGCACAGTCTGAGAGAACCAAAGACACTCCTCTCTCCCTGGCCTGCTCTGGAGGAAGACAGGAGGTGCTGCTCTGCTTGTCATATTTTGTGTGGATAACAGGACGAAGCAGTGCCGTAAAGCGAGACGTTTTAGCGTAGCCACTTTCCCACAACACTCTCACCGCAGCTACCCGCAGTAGTCCCAACACTAGCATTCATGCAATTGCAAACACATTCGTAGGGAAACAGCTCTAATTTATTGCATTGAACATACTTTGCTACATTAAGGCTACATCGACCCAAAATACCATGTAGGCCTAAGACACAAGTCTAATGTCCAGAATTGAATCAATATAATTTGTAAATTAGATTTAGCTACAATGTCACAGACATTGTAAGTCGATGGAGCCTCAGGAACCACCACATGTGGATCGGTGTTTATTTTCATGACTTTATATTTCTAACATCGTCTACTCTCCTCCCCTTTTCTGGATTTAGTAGGCAAATGTCATATTACTTCACACCTTTATCTCTTTGTCTACAAACCATTTATCTGAGATGCATGTGATTGAACAAGTCATTGGAAGCTCCATTCGGTGCCTTCCTTGTAGACAGAATAAAACGGGTTTTGGGGCGGATTACTATTTAATGTAAACCAACTAATACATTAACGTGCTCATTTTCAATAGCCTATAGAAGAAACAAGGAAACTTAGAGGAAAGTTATTTCAACCTGGTAATAATTAAGTTTCTTTCAATTTGCTCTAGAATCTAATGATCAATATAATAAAGCTTGGCGTAGGATATTTCCTTAAAGTAGACTCAAAACAGCATATGTTGGATATGAATTGGCTTTAGCAAGATGCTGTGGAGATTAATTCTTTTTCAGCACATTGAGTTTAAAAAATATAGCCTACAGTATGCGGCGGGCTCGGCTCTTAGAGTAGCTGCTGCTGCATAGAAACAGCTAATGGTGATCCTAATAAAAATAACCCATAGTGAAACAGGAGGCAGAACGACAACCTGATAGACACAAAACTCACTGTCTGAACCAGCTTAACACTGCAAACATTTAGATAAACAATAAAGTGTTCTGTGGATTGACTAACCTGTGGTTCGTTCACTCCAGGTGGTGGAGCTGTTGCTGCTGCGCGGGGCCAACAAGGAGCACCGTAACGTTTCAGACTACACTCCGCTCAGCCTGGCCGCCTCAGGGGGCTTCGTCAACATCATCAAGATCCTCCTCAACGCTGGAGCTGAAATCAACTCCAGGTATCCACAACCAGCCCTCCTTGCCACGGTTTGTGCAGGCTGTACCTCTGCCTCTTTCCCAATCTTAACAGTTTGTATAATCATCCCCTCGCCCCTGTCTGTTCCCCTCGCCCCTGTCTGTTCCCCTCAGGACTGGGAGTAAGCTGGGTATCTCTCCTCTGATGCTGGCTGCCATGAACGGTCACGTCCCTGCGGTCAAGCTGCTGCTGGACATGGGCTCAGACATCAACGCTCAGATCGAGACTAACCGCAACACGGCGCTGACCCTGGCCTGCTTCCAGGGACGGGCGGAGGTGGTCAGTCTGCTGCTGGACCGCAAGGCCAACGTGGAGCACCGCGCCAAGGTGGTAGCAACTGCAACAGGCTGGAGCCTGACATGTCATCATGTTGTCTGGGATTGTGTCAAAGACATTAGAAATTATGTTCTGGTGTTGTCTGTGTGGTGCAGTCTCACTGACCCATTATACATTCTCTCTCAGACTGGGCTGACCCCCCTTATGGAGGCGGCATCGGGTGGCTATGCTGAGGTGGGGCGGGTGCTGCTGGATAAGAGCGCTGACGTCAACGCCCCACCTGTCCCCTCCTCCCGAGACACCGCGCTCACCATTGCTGCAGACAAGGGCCACTACAAGTTCTGTGAGCTCCTAATCAACCGGTAATATCTTCATCTTTTATGTACAGTGAGAAGGTCCTTTCCTCTCTAGTCTCTCTTCCTCTACTCAGCCTGTTGTCTTTCTCACAGAGGTGCTCACATTGACGTGCGCAATAAGAAGGGAAACACTCCCCTGTGGCTGGCGGCCAACGGCGGCCATTTTGACGTGGTGCAGCTGCTGGTGCAGGCCGGGGCCGATGTCGACGCAGCAGACAACCGCAAGATCACACCACTCATGGCTGCCTTCCGCAAGGTGGTACACACACACACGTATGAAATAGTGTAGGCTGCTGAGGGGAGGACGGCTCAAACTAAAGTCTGAAACGGAGTGAATGGTATTGTATTTGATACCGGTCCACTTAATCCGCTCCAACCATTACAACAAGCTCATCCTCCCCAATTAAGGTGCCACCAACTTCCTGTGGTATGAAACTAAACTGTGATAAAACACTAGTGTGACTTGTTCGGATACTGATACACAGTTGAATATCTCATATATAACCTATGCTCCCCGTTCATTTCCTGTTCTCAGCTAATGACCCCGGTGGTGTGTAAATGGAAGTGTATGTATAATAATCCCTGGAGGCTGACCTCTGAACTCTGTCTCACAGGGCCATGTGAAGGTGGTTCAGTACCTGGTCAAGGAGGTTAACCAGTTCCCCTCGGACATCGAGTGCATGAGATACATTGCCACCATCACGGACAAGGTAAGCTAAAACAGACAAGACCAACAACACATTAATTGAAAATGACAAAGGGGGTCTCCCGAGTGGCACAGCGGTCTAAGGCAGTGCTAGCTGTGTTACTACAGATCCTGGTTCGATACTAGGCTGCGTCGCGACCGGGAGACACATGAGGCAGGTGTACGGTGTTTCCTCTTGACACATTGGTGCGGGTGGCTTCCAGGTTAAGTGGGCCTTGTGTCAAGAAGCAGTGTGGCTTGGCGGGGTTGTGTTTCGGAGGACTCACGGCTCTCGACCTTCGACTCTCCTGAGTCCGTACGGGAGTTGCAGTGATGGGACAAGACTGTAACTACCAATTGGATGTGATGAAATTGGGGAGAAAAGGGGGGGGGTACATTTTAGAAAATGACAAAGGGTTAACTTTTTATTTTTCTGAAAGGAAGTGCGGTTAAAACAGTAAAGTTTGTCTCGTACTCCTCCTAGGACCTGCTGAAGAAATGTCACCAGTGCATGGAGACCATTGTCAAAGCCAAAGACCAGCAGGCAGCAGAGGCCAACAAGAACGCCAGCATTCTGCTGAAGGAGCTGGACTTGGAGAAGGTAAATTACTTTTCCATCCAACACAACCTTCTGCTCCTCATTGATTTGTATGGATTTACAGCTCTCTGTAGATATTAAGTGCGTCCCAAATGGAACCCTGTTCACGTAGGGGTCCTAGTCAAAAAGGTAGTGCACTATATAGGGAATATGTTGCCATTTGGGATGCACACTCTGGGTTGTAATCATCAATTTTTTTATTTTTTTTTGGGGTGTACAGTCCAGGGAGGAGAGTAAGAAACAAGCCCTGGCCGCTAAGCGTGAGAAGCGTA
The DNA here is from genome assembly GCF_901001165.1 of Salmo trutta. Taxonomy (NCBI): domain Eukaryota; kingdom Metazoa; phylum Chordata; class Actinopteri; order Salmoniformes; family Salmonidae; genus Salmo; species Salmo trutta. The sequence continues at coordinate 8,135,438 of NC_042975.1, read as the reverse complement.
AGGAGAAACGCAAGAAGAAGAAAGAAGAGCAGAAGAGGAAGCTGGAGGGGGAGGAAGAGGAGGAGGAGGAGGAGGAGGAGGAGGAAGACGAGGAGGCCAAAGTAAAAGAGGAGTTAGAGGACCAAGACTCCTCTGGTAACAACCTTTTTACGAGCTGTACCTGACTATCCTCTAATAGACTAACCCGGCACCTGAATATCCTCTAATAGACTAACCCGGCACCTGAATATCCTCTAATAGACTAACCCGGCACCTGAACATCCTCTAATAGACTAACCCGGCACCTGAACAGCCTCTAATAGACTAACCCGGCACCTGAACAGATTCTAATAGACTAACCCGGCACCTGAACAGCCTCTAATAGACTAACCCGGCACCTGAACAGCCTCTAATAGACTAACCCGGCACCTGAACAGCCTCTAATAGACTAACCCGGCACCTGAACAGCCTCTAATAGACTAACCCGGCACCTGAACAGCCTCTAATAGACTAACCCGGCACCTGACCAGCCTCTAATAGACTAACCCGGCACCTGAACAGCCTCTAATAGACTAACCCGGCACCTGAACAGCCTCTAATAGACTAACCCGGCACCTGAACAGCCTCTAATAGACTAACCCGGCACCTGAACAGCCTCTAATAGACTAACCCGGCACCTGAACAGCCTCTAATAGACGGCCCCTCGTAGCCTAGCCGGGCGGCGCGGCCCCTCGTAGCCTAGCCGGGCTACTGAAATCAGCATGGTTTTACTCTTGAAGATGACCGTCTCTGTCTGTGTGAATTAAAGGATATTCAAGTCAGTTAATTAAAATAGTTAATTTTACAGATTATTTTATGTTCTTAACTGAAAGAAGAATGACGTGCTCATATTAATTTCAACTGAGACAAAGCCATTCGACATCTTTCTAATGCGCTTTTTGTTGTTTCCATGGCCCAATGGTAAAATAAGGGTGAATAACCTTCTCATGCTCTGTTTAGACGGTGACGTCCCCATTGACCCGCCCAGCGCTACTACCACCACTACCATCGGCATCTCTGCCACCTTCACCAACGCCTTCGCCAAGAAACGAGCCAATGTGGCGACCACGCCCAGCACCAACCGCAAGAACAAGAAGAACAAGACCATGGAGCCCATCATCCTGCAGGACCCCCAGCTGGTGCTGGCTCAGCAGAAGACTGACAAAAACAAGATCCACGGGGAGCCCAGGGGCGGCGGGGTGCCGGGTGGCAGCGACTCAGACAACCTGGACAGCACCGACTGCAACAGTGAGAGCAGCAGCAGTGGAGGCAAGAGCCAGGAGCTCAACTACCTACCGGACATGCCCTCTTCATCTTCCTCATCCTCGTCTTCATCGTCTGCTCCCTCGGGGGTGAGCCAACAGCCCCAGCCGGTCCCTGAGAAGAGGCACAGCTCCCGAGACCACAAGGTCACAGTGTCCATCTCCAAGCCACACCAGAAGTAAGAGACCAGGTCTTAATGCTGAAAAGCTGTGTCCAAACTGGGAATTCTAAGTCTAAACTTGTGAATTGTCTACAGTACACCGCAGGGCTCTCTTTCTTTTTTTCCCCCTTCTCAGACTCCATGACTGCATCAACGTCCTGGCGCCCAACTCCCTTCCCCCCTCCTTCAAAACCATTTCACTGCCGGTCACCTCGCCCAACAGCAAGATGAACCTCACCAGCCCCAAGAGGGGCCAGAAGAGGGAAGACGGCTGGAAAGAGGTGGTACGGAGGTGGGTTGGCCTAAACTCAAACAATGGCTACTGTAGTTACGGTTACCTTTTACATTTTACTGTGACCTTAACCCATAAAGAGTGCAGTAAGGGTACAGCATCTCCCTTCCTCTAGTTTGGAATTTATAACTGTCACTTCTTGTTAACTAACAGTCAACTGCCCCTGGTATCTACTACATACACTGTGTGCACAATTATTAGGCAAGTGAGTATTCTGATATCATTATTTCTATTCACATTTTCGAACTCCAAACCATATAAACTTGAATGCTTATTGGATTTAATAATTTTCAGGTGATATGTATTTGTGTAATGAGGGAGGGTGTGGCGAAAGTGAATAACACCTTATATCAAGGTGTGCATAATTATTAGGCAGCCTCATTACCTCAGGTAAAATGGGCCAAAAAAGAGATTTAACTGACACTGAAAAGCCAAAAATGTAAAATGCCTTTCAGACGGATGCGATACTCTTTAAATAGCTCAACTATTGAGGTGTGACCACCGGACATTCAAACGTTTTGTTGCGAATAGTCAACTGGGGCGCAAAAAACGCATGGGGAAGAAAAGGTGCAAATTAACTGCAAAAGACTTGAGAAGAATTAAACGTCAAACTACCAGGAACCCATTATCCTCCAGTGCCACCGTATTCCAGAACTGCAACCTACCTGGAGTGTTCAGAAGTACAAGGTGTCAAGTGCTCAGAGACATGGCCAAGGTCAAGAAGACTGAAACAAGACCAGCACTGAATAAGATTCACAAGTTGAAGCGTCAAGATTGGGCAAAGAAATACCTGTTAGACAGATTTTTCAAAGGTTTTATGGACAGATGAAATGAAAGTGACTCTTGATGGACCCGTGGCTGGATCAATAATGGACACAGGGCACCACTTTGAGTCAGGTGCCAGCAAGGTGAAGGAGGGGTACTGGTATGGGCTGCTATCATTGAGGATGAGGTAGTTGGACCTTTTCGGGTTGAAGATGGACTGAAACTCAACTCACAAACCTACTGCCAGTTTCTGGAAGATTCTTTCGTCAAACAGTGGTACAGGAAGTCCTCAGCATTCTAGAAGGCCATGATCTTTATGCAGGACAATGCTCCATCACATGCATCTAAGTACTCCACTGCTTGGCTAGCCAGCAAGGGCCTCAAAGATGCCTGAATAATGACCTGGCCCCCTTCCTCACCTGACTTAAATCCTATTGAGAACTTGTGGGCCCTTCTCAAACATGAGGTTTACAGTGATGGAAGACAATACACCTTTTTGAACAGCATTTGGGAGGCTGTGGTTGCTGCTTCGGCGAAAATTGATCGTGAACAGATCAAGAAACTGACAGACTCCATGGATGGAAGGCTCATGGCAGTTATAGAAAATAAGGGTGGCTATATTGGTCACTGAATATTTTTGAAAGGCCAAAAATGTTATATAATTGTCATTTTGTGTTATCTGTTACACTTACTCTAAAAATTTAGAATAAACAAGTGAGTACAGAGAAATTATTTTAGTAATTTAGTTGCCTAATAATTCTGCACACTTATATATTTCCCTGAGAAAGACAAAACTCACTTTTCCTTTGTTAAACATTCAGGTTTGATGTTCAATAACATTTTGGATTGACTGAGAGCATTGTGTTTGTTCAACAATAAAATGAATCCCGAGGAATACAATTTGCCTAATAATTGTGTACGCAGTGTAGTTAAGTACAGCCATATGACCCAGATATGAATGGAATGGCTTGTTTGTCTTCTGTCAGATCTAAGAAGCTATTGGTGCCTGCCTCTGTTGTGTCTCGGATCATGGGCAGAGGGGGCTGTAATATCACTGCCGTTCAGGACGTGACCGGTGCTCACATCGACGTGGACAAACAGAAGGACAAGAATGGAGAGAGGATGATCACCATCAGGTAAGACCGGCCCACTGATCATCACCAGGTATGACGGCCCACTGATCATCACCAGGTATGACGGGCCCACTGATCACCACCAGTTAAGACCGGCCCACTGATCACCACCAGGTATGACGGCCCACTGATCATCACCAGGTATGACAGGCCCACTGATCACCACCAGGTAAGACCGGCCCACTGATCACCACCAGGTAAGACCGGCCCACTGATCACCACCAGGTATGACGGGCCCACTGATCACCACCAGGTATGACGGGCCCACTGATCACCACCAGGTAAGACCGGCCCACTGATCACCACCAGGTAAGACCGGCCCACTGATCACCACCAGGTAAGACCGGCCCACTGATCACCACCAGGTATGACCGGCCCACTGATCACCACCAGGTATGACCGGCCCACTGATCACCACCAGGTAAGACGGGCCCACTGATCACCACCAGGTAAGACCGGCCCACTGATCACCACCAGGTAAGACCGGCCCACTGATCACCACCAGGTAAGACCGGCCCACTGATCACCACCAGGTAAGACCGGCCCACTGATCACCACCAGGTAAGACCGGCCCACTGATCACCACCAGGTAAGACCGGCCCACTGATCACCACCAGGTAAGACCGGCCCACTGATCACCACCAGGTAAGACCGGCCCACTGATCACCACCAGGTAAGACCGGCCCACTGATCACCACCAGGTAAGACCGGCCCACTGATCACCACCAGGTAAGACCGGGCCCACTGATCACCACCAGGTAAGACCGGTCCACTGATCACCACCAGGTCAGACACTCACCTGCTTCTCTCCCTTTGGTCTTCAGAGGAGGCACAGAGTCGACTCGACACGCTGTGCAACTGATCAACGCCCTGATCCAGGACCCAGCCAAGGAGCTGGAGGACCTAATCCCCAGAAACCACATCCGTACCCCTGGCACCAGCACCAAGATGGGCTCCACCAACACTACGGCGGCCGGCTCCAAGGGCCTGGCATCAGTGTTTCCGTCGTCCACTGTGTCCTTCCAGACCCCCCCGGTCTCTCAGCAGGGAGGGAAGATGGGAAAGAACCTGTCCCCCGGGGTGAGACCCCCTTTTGTTTCTCTGCCCCTGGCGTACGCCAACCCACACCTGGCCCTGCTGGCTGCCCAGACCATGCACCACATCCGACACCCACGCCTGCCCATGGCACAGTTCGGTGGCACCTTTTCTCCATCGCCTAACACCTGGGGCCCGTTCCCGGTGCGGCCCGTCAACCCCGGCAGCACTCACAGCTCTCCCAAGCACAACGGGAGCACTGCCCCCCGGCCCTCGCCTGTCTCCGTTGCCCATCCGGAGTACACAGCTCCTGCCTCTACAGCAGTCCCTGCAGCCACCGCCTCGCCCACCAGCACTGCCCCCTCCGGCACCCCAACGCCCTCCTCTGCCAGGAAGCAGCTCTTCTCTGGCGAACCAAAGACGACCAGCATGACGGCAGTCACTTCCACAGTGAGCAACGTTCCCGCCACGCAGCTGGCCCCTGCACCCTCCATCATGCCCTCTACTCCGTCCTCCCCTTCCGTGCCCATCGCCCCGTCTGCACAGCAGCTGCCCATCTCCAAGCCAGAGCCTGCTGGTGGCACCACGCCTGGTAAAGAGAAGTCCTCTCCAGATGCAGCACCTGTCCAAGGTGGAGCGTCTGAAGGTTCCAGCTCCAACGGCCCCATGTACTTCACAGGTCCTCCCATGGCTCCACCATCACTGCCCTCCCAGCAGCCAGACAGCAGACAGCAGCAGCTGCCCCTCCCCTTCTCCCCCAGCACAGAGCCCAGCCCCCTGGCCGCCCAGCCTCCCTGCTCCCACCTGCCCTCCTCTCACGCTGCACCAGCAGGAGGCAGCACCGTACCTCACTACGCACAGCCTTCTCCCTCATGCGTGCAGCCCTCGGCCCAGGTCTACCCCATGCCAGCTGGGACATCTCCACAGGAGCACCACTCTGTGTTTGTATCCTCTGGAGCCTCTCAAGAGCAACACCAGAAACATCCGCAGCAGTATGCCAACCAGGGTATGGCACCCCCTTCCATGGGCATGATGAACGGCTCCCAGATGCACAGCCACGGGGGCAAGACCCAGCAGCTGCCCCCCAACTACGGCCCCACTGCCCTCTTCAACCATTTCAGCAGCATGTTTGACAGCAACCAGGTGGGCAACAGTCAGGTGTGGGGAGCATGTCACCTGCCTGCCAGGAACCCTCCGGAGCAGCCCTACATGGGAGGCATGGGACAGATGGAGAAGGTGATGCCAGCTCCTGATGGCTCCAAGGCTCCAGGGTACCGTTGTAACTCCCAGAGGATTGTCACCAGTCCCATCGGTAAGCAACAAAGACCATTTGACTCCACTACACTCACTCACTCAGCAGGAAATAACACAACATAACCCATAACACCATGAAAATCATTTTGTTCCAGAGAAACAGAAATTCTACTGATTCCACAAAGCAGCACTAATCATGTTTATATTGTCGTACTTGTTCAGTTTATTAGTGGTTTGTGCCTACATATTTTAACCGGGTCAGTTGACCTCTTTGTTTCAGGCATGCACCACATGGACCCGTCGGGGAACTCCATCTCTTCGTCTGCTGCTCTGACTAGCTTCGCCACCAGTATCTCTGGCAGTACAGTGTACCTGCAGGGTCCATCCCCGGTGGGCACCCCCTCCTTTAGCCGCCAGCACTTCTCCCCTCACCCCTGGAGCGCCTCCACCTCCAGTAAGAACACAGCACGGGGACAGGGGATGGGGAAGTTCATTCATAGATCTACAGTGTTTTTCACCCCCCCCCCCCCTTTTTTTTGTTGCAAACAAAGTATATTCAATGTCTACTTTTTGGGAAAGAATGAAATTAAATTAAGCCTAATCAAAGGATTTCATGTAATTTATATCTTTAGTCTTCTTTGATAAATCCAACATTGGGAAAGTTAACAAGCCTTTGCCCCCCCCCCCCCCCCCCCCCCTCAGGTGAGTCCCCGGTGTCCTCTGTGTCGTCCACGGTGACCACGGCTCTGATTCAGGCTAAGCCCAGCAGCAACAGCCAGCAGGACCGCAAGGTGCCCCCACCCATTGGCACTGAGCGCCTGGCACGCATCCGCCAGACGGGCTCCGTGAACCACGCCATGCTCACAGCCAGCTACACGCCGCCTGTTGGGCAGGGGGGCATCTGGTCCTTCGGCGTGGGCAGTGCGTCTGGTGAGTTTTGGAGAGAGGTGGATCGGGTTAGTGTACAGTTGTAGAAGAATGGATAGTTGTAGAACTGATCATCTTTAAATTGTCAGTGTTTTTAAGATGTTTATTATAATGCTTTGAAATATATTGTAAATGTTTTGAACATAATGATTAACTCTCGCACGATCCAAAATCTCAGTCCTCCCCTGCTCTTACCCTCCACCTTTAGAGGCGATGTCAGGCTGGTCTCAGCCCCTGATGGGCGGTCATGTGATGCACCAGCAGAGTGGTTTCTCCCAGCACCAAGCCATGGAGCGGGATGACACCGGCATCGGGAACCCCTCCAACACCTTCCATCAACCCATGCCCACCAACTTCATGGACTTCCCAAAGGTAGCAGACAGACACTGCTAAATAGTTGATGCAAAGATTTTGTGGTTGGAATGATCCAATGAGAACTGTCACAAAAACATATTTTTATATATTTTTTTTTGACCAGTTCTGTCTTTAATTTTTTATTGTCCTTTCTAGGGTTTGCCAATGTCAATGTATGGCGGGACGATCATTCCTCCCCACCCTCCTATGGGAGAGGTCCCTGGGGGCCCCATGTACAACGGGCTCCATAGCGCTGACCCTGCCTGGAATCCCATCATGAACGTGGTCTCCAACTCTGCAGAGACTGCAGAAACCCAGCAGGTGTGTGTGTGTGTGTGTGTGGAGCACTCCCATCAACATCATTCACTTATTTTCACCATTACTCAGTCTTCCGCTGTTGTGGTTTTGTAACTAAGTGATGAAAACATGTCGTTTCAGGTCTGGCCTGGGACTTGGGCCCCGCACGTTGGGAATGTGCACCTGAATCACGTCAACTAAAGACATCTAGCGATCGAAGCATAGGACCATTAACAAGACTCATACACGTTTTAAGAGAACCAGATAATTACATAATATACAAAGATATTAACCTAGGGAGTGTCCAGAAACTGGATGGTCGGACACCATTTTGATGTGCCTAACTAAAAAGATGAATCCAGTGTGGGCTGTAACGTGTTTATCACTGTCTATGAACAAACCGATTGCCTGTTAAACAGGATCCATTCTTTGCGTAGTATAGCCATTATTTTGACTTTAAAAGCCCCACATTAATTGTTCTTGGTCTGCAGGGCTCTACAGGACTGTACGCTTATTTATACTCAGCCCAAGAACTAGGTGATAACATAAAGCGAGAACTCAGACCTTTTAGTGGTAAATACATGTATAATTGTTTACATACTATAAAAAAAAGGGTTAAAACCAGAGTACGTGTCGTATAGTGACTCTACTGTATTAATGTGTAATATTTACCTTAATAGTCAATAAAAAGACAACTGTACTGTTGTGCCTTTATTCATATTGTATTTACCTCATGACATCATACACCTCATGATTCTCTCTGCACACTTTGTTGATATGAAGTGCCCTTGGTTTGTCTATAGAAGTAGGAGACTGCTCCTGTGTGTCATGTTTACTCGTGATGATGTAATCACTCAGTCTGACTGAATGTTCTGGCACGGGGTGCCATTTATCATGCATGGAGACGTTTCCACCGGAGACTGCAATCGGACACTTAATTTTACATTGGCTAAGAGTCTACCCAGAGAACACCATCAGGTCATTTTATGTTTTGACAGACGTTCAACTAGGATTGCTATCTTTGTTTATCCAACTCTTCAAATTAATTATTGCTTATCAACACTGCCTTGTTTTGAATTGCACTTGTAAACAAGTATTGCTGGAGTAACAAGTAGTGTTTTTAAAAAATAAATTTAACAACCAAGATTGACTGGGAATTTGATATTTGAGAGACCAATCACTCAACCCATAATGGGACAGTAAAGTAATCTTAAGTTTTGGATGATTTAAAAACAGAGGACTGGAGGCTGGTGGGAGAAGTTACAGGAGGACGGCTCATTTTAGTGGCTGGGATGGAATAAATGGAACATGCTGTATCAAACGGAAACCAAATGGTTGATTCTGTCCCATTCCAGCCATTACAATGAGGCTATCCTCCTATAGCTCTTCCTATCAGCCTCCACTGGGAGAAGAACATTGTCATAACGTCACAAACGTATAGATCAAGCGTATTTGGGAGATGGGCTACTGCGTTACTAGTATTTTGATTTGTTTAAATGCTAACTTTCTGTTCTGCATCTGTACTCGTTTGCAGAGTACACAGAGATCTACCCGGTCTGCCCGCCCTATTAAATCATGTGACGGTTCATTTCAGTTCATACTGAGTCCGCATATGTGATTGTGAGCGTTAAAATGAAATGTTGCTCTGGTTGATACAGTAGTGAGGTGATTGTGAAACTCAAACTAAACCACGCCTCAAATCAGCAGATTTTTCATAAACACCTGCACGTGGCTGCTAGAGCTCAGTGCGTCTCCCAGCGCCGCAGTCCCCGAGTCAAACAAAACTTTAGTTGGCGCAGATTTACTATCTCACAGGCTATAGTAGACATCGATCACAAATTGCAGTGTCTTTTTTTGTGTGTAAGTGTAATTCTTTTAAAACTTATTTGGTCATTCATCTGCTTTCTACGATGTCTTCTAACGGTACCACCAGTATAGGCCTAAACTGTCCTATTCCCAGTCGCTTTGAGCAGTCAAAAGACTGGTCTCAGCTGGCCGACTCCTACAGTCAGACGCCCGGAGGCACCCTGTTCTCCACGACACCTGGAGGTAAGTTTAGAAAAATAAGGAACTACTTATCGTATTGAAGAACACACCGATACGGCCTCGGGAGTGTAAGCGCTGCGCTAGTTTGGAGAACAGCACATTGCGCACAATTGCATGAAGATATAACCTGGGAGCCTGGAGACGCTTTTGTCCAGTTTTGAATGAACGGTTATGTACTTACTATTACATTAAATGCACTTTTACCTGTTCCAATAATTTTAGTTTAATCATCCAATAAACATATTTATTGTATGGATCCAGCAATGACAGGTTCAATTATCTCTAACTGTCAAGATGCAGTTGATCCGATTTATCAACGTGTGTGTGTGTGTGTGAGAGAGGAGGACATTGTGTGGCCTTTACAAGGAGGCCAACGTGGAGGGGAGAGAGGCTGAAGTAATGGGGTTGTTTTCATTGGTGGTGTTACATAGCTGGGATTGCTGAGGACGTTACGTCTCAGTTACAAGGAGGCACTTCAGGGGTAGAGGAGTTTGTAAAGCCAGGCAACACACCTGAACTGTGGGGACTGAGATCCAGAGACTTATATTGAACTGTATGACGAAAGAGTGCATAGGTGTGATTGCGTTCAAAATATTTTCCCAGTACAGCATATGAAACATGTCAGACCAGTAGATTCTCTGAGGGTGTTTTCACATATAATCCTCTTTAAAAGAACAGATCTCATTCCTCTTTATAGTGAACTCTGGGGTAAAAAAAAGAACTGCAAAACAACGTGTTCACACTGCCCTTGCCTTTGAATGAGGACTCAGCTATTTTTCCAGTTCACTTCACCTAAACCCAGAGGCCTCTTTGCGTTCACATTGCTATGTTTAGAAAAGAACCAAGATATTTTTCCAACATGCACTCTGGGTTTTTATAAAGTGCAGGACAAGCCATCAGAATGTGTTATCGGACAGCTAGATATACAGCCTTACATTTTGGAAGCTAATAGGTTGCATTTAGTTAAAATGAGACATAATTGTAATCAGACGATACTATTAACATGTACATTTAATTGGTAACAGAATAAATAGCAATAGAATAAATAATGCTGTAATTGTAAATTGTACACCCAATGTAGGCTCCTGCCCCTTTAAGAGCTAGAATAGATTTTGGACCCTATGTTGTGATTCTCGCCAAATATATTGTCTTCTCACGCTAATCAAACCCCACAATCAATAAACAGTTTATGGCGTTCTCTTAGCCTATAAATCACATATTGCTATCAACTAATCTGAACTAAAAACATAACACATGTTTGAGTATCTGTGCGTCCTTGACAATCGCTAATCAATATACAAAAACGGGATATTTCGCGAAACCTGCACATGTCTTTTTTTAGTGGCACCAATGTGCGGGTTTATGGCAGAGGAAACGGTGTTGCAGTAGTCTTGTGTGTGTGTGTGTGTGTGGTGCGGGAATAATGACAAGCGAACCTGGGGAGCTTTGCGTTCACATTGTCCTAAAAAAGGGAACCGGACAGTGGAATTCAAACGAACCGTACTCAGACCACCTCTCGAGATGGCTTGTCTTCGGGGGCTCTTTTGAGTGTGCCGAATTCATTTTCGAGTGTTCACACGGCACAAAAACAAATCACAAAAACTGCCTGAAACGGATCAAGTGTGAAAACACCCTGATATAGTTGCTAGTAGTATAGGATTCAGATCAGATCAAGGTGAGCTCTTCTATTGAAAAGTACACACGGAGTATAGACTGCCCACTTTTCTATGTAGCCTGCACTAACACACCTTGGATAAATATTGTGCACAAGAAGACCTCGTGATCTAGATGGATTGCTGCACATCATGACTCCTGGTACTTCTGTATTCTTACCCCGAGACAGACACTTCAACCCTTTGTCCTCACAGGAACCAGGATCATCTATGACAGAAAGTTCCTGCTGGAATGTCGGAATTCACCGATCACACGTACCCCTCCGTGCTGTCTCCCCCATATCCCAGGGGTCACGGCGCCGGCCCTGCACCCTCTGGGCAAGCTGAAGGAAATGGATGAGAACAAAGACATCTCAGGTTGGCCTGGTCCCTGATACTTAGTGACACTACTGTTTATCCTATGAGACCCATTAACCTCGTCCCCTAGCCAGGCCTGTTGGTTACCTGCTCTCCTAAACACCTGACTCCTCTCCCACATGGCTTTGCAGCAGATGTGTTTTTACTGAGCAACTCAAGAGGGAACACTTTTTTTAAGGGCTCCTCAAGGAAATACTTGAGAAACAAGTTATCTTGTTTTGTTATTAGAAGCTGTGCAAGGACAGTAAATCAAGTCATTGCACTTATTCTGTCTTAGTTCACAGTGTAGGGAAATGGAAAGCAGTTGTTATGTCTGAAAGGCATCATGCTTATATCCCAAGATACAAATATATCTTTGTCATTCAGATCCTGTTACTAGATTTACTCCATCTTGCATTCACACGATGTTCTGATGTCACCTCCTATAAATCAAATCAAATGTATTTATATAGCCCTTCTTACATCAGCTGATATCTCAAAGTGCTGTACAGAAACCCAGCCTAAAACCCCAAACAGCAAGCAATGCAGGTGTAGAAGCATGGTGGCTAGGAAAAACTCCCTAGAAAGGCCAAAACCTAGGAAGAAACCTAGAGAGGAACCAGGCTATGAGGGGTGGCCAGTCCTCTTCTGGCTGTGCCGGGTGGAGATATAACTTGCCTAATTTTTCAGTCTCCTTAAATTCCTTACCAGTAACTAAAGGGAGGGGATAGGTTGCTTTGTTCAGGTGACATTGGTGACTAATAAGTAGTTTATTTCCGAGGATAAGGAAGTAGGCTACATAGGCCTGTTATCATTACTGCAGTGTGTATGAGGTGACACATGCCCAGATTATCACCTGGTGTACGAATCAGTTAGTGTGTTTTGTTGACTCTTTTTGTACCAGCACTAGACCAAGTTTCAAGGTGAACCGCTCCTCGAGAAAAGCAAACAAAACCCTATCTGATATGTCAAGCTGCATATCTTGTGACCGACCCATTTAGTTTGTAGATGCTCAAAGGTTTTTGGAAGTTTAGGAAAGGACATGTCCTCGACGCTGACCTGTGTTCTCTCTTCTGTCCCTACAGCTGACGATGCCCAGTTTGTGATTGACATCTGAACCTACTCATCCAGACCAATTCTGTTGGAGAAATTGTATTCTGTTCAGACCACTGGGTGGTCGCTCTACTGGTCACATTCTCACTTTAGATTCCCTCCTGTCTAATCCTGGTGGATGATTAATGAACCGTCAAACGCTCAGAGAGTTGATCTCTGAGGCTGGAGGAAGAATTGAGTGAATTTGGGAAGGGTGGCTGCAGTCAGTCTGTTAACTGCTTTTCATCTTGATTTACTTTTTCTTTTTGTACACTTGGTACGTTCTGTTTTTACAGGATTAATGAATTTATCATTTTGAGTTTTATTAATGGGAACAAATATTTTCAAGTTGCATTTTTATACGTGGTCTGGGGGTTGGCAGCTGATTACAATGGTATCCAGAGATTACTTCAATTAATCTCTGGGCTCTTTGAGAGTGTGTTGTTCCGCTGCAGAGAAAATAAATGAAATAAAACGGAAAGAAATGAAAAAAGTTATATGGTGCTTTGTGTTTTTTTAATCATCTGATGGTCCGAAAAGACTTGGCAATAGGCCAAGAAGTGTGGTGTTTGTGGTGTGGTTGAATGAACTCACAATGTACTGAGCCCTGAAACTTAACTCTGGACATTGAAGCCAGTGCCACAACCTACATTTTTGTTTTTAAATCCTCTAATCAAGCATTGATTTAGACCTGGGACACCAAGTGGGTGTATTTCATTATCAGGTAGAACAGAAAACCAGCAGGCTCCTCATAGGGTAAGAGTTGAATACCCCTTGTATAGAGCAGGGTTGTTCATTTATGTTCCTGGAGGGCCAAAACACTTCTGTTTTTTTATTTATACCTGGTAGTTAATTGCACTCACCTGGTGTCCCAGGTCTGAATTAGTCCCTTATGAGAAGAGGATGTAAACCAGAAGTGTTTTGGCCCTCCAGGACTGACATCGAACAGCCCTGCTATAGAGTATACAGTACATTCGGAAAGTATTCAGACCCCTTGACTTTTTCCACATTTTGTTACATTACAGCCGTATTCTAAAATGTATTAAATAGTTATTTTACCCCATCAATCTACACACAATACCCCATAATGACAAGGCAAAACAGGTTCTTAGAAATGTTTGCAAATGTATAAAATAAACACATTTAAATAAGTATTCAGACCCTTTACTCAGTCCTTTGTTGAAGCAACGTTGGCTGCGATTACAGCCTCGAGTCTTGGGTATGACGCTACAAGCTTGGTACACCTGTATTTGGAGAATTTCTCACATTCTTTTCTGCAGATCCTCTCAAGCTCTGTCAGGTTGGATGGGGAGCGTCACTACACAGCTATTTTCAGGTCTCTCCAGAGATGTTAGATCGGGTTCAAGTCTGGGCTCTGACTGGGCCTCTCAAGGACATTCGGAGACTTTTCCCGATGCCACTCCTGCATTGTCTTGGCTGTGTGCTTAGGGTCGTTGTCCTGTTGGAAGGTGAACCTTCACCCCAGTCTGAGGTCCTGAGCGCTCTGGAGTAAGTTTTCATCAAGGATCTCTCTGTACTTTGTTCTCTTCATCTTTCCCTCAATCCTGACTAGTCTCCCAGTGCCTTTTACTGAGGAGTGGCTTCCGTCTAGCCACTCTACCATAAAGGCCTGATTGGTGGAGTGCTGCAGAGATGGTTGTCCTTCCGGAAGGTTCTCCCATCTCCACAGAGGAACTCTGGAGCTCTGTCAGAGTGACCATTGGATTCTTGGTCACTTCCCTGACCAAGGCCCTTCTCCCCGATTGCTCAGTTTGGCCAGGTGGCCGGCTCTAGGAAGAGTCTTGGTGGTTCCAAATTTCTGCCATTTAAAAATGGAGGCCACTGTGTTCTTGGGGACCTTCAATGCTGCAGAAATGTTTTGGTACCCTTCCCCAGATCTGTGCCAAGACACAATCCTGTGTCGGAGCTCTGAAGACAATCCCTTCGCCCTCATGGCTTGGTTTTTGCTCTGATATGCACTGTCAACTGTGGGACCTTATATAGACAAGTATGTGCCTTTCCAAGTCGTGTCCAATCAATTGAATTTACCACAGGTTTACTCCAGTCAAGTTGTAGAATCATCTCAAGGATGACCAATGGAAACAGGATGCGCCTGAGCTCAATTTCGAGTCTCATAGCAAAGGGTCTGAATACTTACGTAAATATGGTATTTTAGTTTCTTACTTGTAATACATTTTTAAACATTTAAAAAAAACTGTTCACTTTGTAATTATGGGATATTGTGTGTAGATTGATGCGGGAAAAAAATAATTTAATCAATTTTAGAATAAGGCTGCAAAGTAACAAAATAAGAAAAGCTCAAAAAGGGTCTGAATACTTTCCGAAAGCACCGTATGTACAGGGGTATTCAATTGTTACCATACGAGGTCTGGCGCCCGCTGGTTTTCTGTTCTAATTAATTGTACCCACCTGGTGTCCCAGGTCTAAATCAGTCCATGATTATAGGGAAACAATGAAAAAACTCAGCAGAACTGGCTTTGAGGTCCAGAGTTGAGTTTGAGGGCTTTAATATATTATGGTATAATACTCTATAGATGTATAGAGTATTAGTGACCCAATTCATTACTCATGTTTTCATATGCATACTCCTGCAATAATGATTAAAATGATGGATGGTGTGTATTATTGCATTATAGATTCTGAGAATTCCAGCTTCACCAGGTTCCAAAGATGTAGGACTTGGATTTTTCGTTGAACTGTGAATAATTGTTCATAACAAATTATATTGGTCGTGTACACATATTTAGCATGTTATCGCGGTTGAAGCGAAATTGAAGCGAAATGCATATGTTCCTAGCTGTTTATGTATCCTACTAATAATTGAAGTACGCACAACACTCATAATTAATTTCCTATAATATAATTCACCCATTTATTATGGTGCATTCAAGACAACCGGGAATTCTGGGGGAAAAATCCGAAGTCAAATCACGACGTCAGTGATCATTAGGTAGCAAAGTCTGAGATCTAGAAAGATGCCGAGTTTCCGACTTGGAATTCCGAGCTGGATGACTAAAACGATTTTTCCCAGTCAGAGATTTTTTTTATTTTTTTTTTACGCGAGATCCCAGTTTACTTGAACACGCTGAAGTCGGAGATTCCCGAGTTACCAGTTGTTTTGAACTCAGCATTACACTCTAAGAAACAACATCCAACATGTACTGGTAGGTTCACTGGGTTTCTGCTGACCATGAGGGGTACAGCCTCTGGATTGTTGTAAAATCCTGTCACTCACTCTTCCCCATGACCTACCACAGGGAGGAGGTAGTGTTGGCCTATTCATTACAGGAGGAGGCATGAGGGTGAGTGAGGGCGATTGCTGCCATACTAACAAACTCACTCTTGTCAAGTTCTAAGAAACTAGGCATGCAGAGTGCACCAAAATACCCAAACTCTAGGGCATTGCTTATCCCAATTAGTTATTTTCCTCAGAAATGTAAGTCTAATTCTGCAATGCATATGGCTGATGTGAAATTTACTTCAACTCTCAAGCAACTTCAGGCCATGTTTTAAGTCCCTGACAACATTGAAACAACTCGATGTCCCTTCACAACTACTATTAACCTTTCGGCCAATGAATTGGTCATCTGTTCCTAAATTCCTGACTGGTTTCTATCTTGACCTTTTCACTACCCTTCAATTACATAGTTTAGAAATGTGTTTTTGATTGACCACTTCCAATTTTTCTGTCCAATATTATTTAGTATTTCTTGACCTGATATGAAATCTTCAATCAGGTTTCTATGGATCATTTTGTTTTATTGACGTACTGTGTAAAAGCCAGAAGTGTGAGCTGCACTATACAGGAGGAAGTTGGTATTGACATTTGGGGGTCATGGGAAGGAACACCTGTTACTTTACTTGTCACTCTTCACACGTTTCTCCACCCCAACCTTGACCACAAATATTACCCATGCATTGCTGATTAAAGTTTGGTCTTTGAAGTGACCATTCCAAGTGTGCACGTGCAGACTCAAATGTGTCAGGATGTGTGACAGGACACTGTCATGTCTAGACGGGATGCAGCTTTTGTTATTAACTTGACGTCAAAAATAAATGTTTTGCATTCTAGCTAATCCTAATCCTTTTTCTAACCTTAACTTAATTCTCATAACCTGCTACTTTAATTCTTCTAACCTACTGTGTAAATTCTCCTAAACCTGGTATGAAAAGTCAATTTTGACAAAAGCTGTATCCCTTATAGACGAAACCACAGGACACCCTCAGCCCTCTCACCACTGGGTTGACTGTCCTAAATATATATATTTAAATGTTATTTAACCTTTATTTAACTTTATTTAAATATGACGCTCATGCTCAAAGATAGAGAAAACCAGAAAGCCAACGTAGCCCAGCCCATCTCACATCGGAATATGGCAACTTGCTAAAGTAACCGAGAATCATACATTACCTTCATACATACCATGGGGCTAGAACAGAGTGTATTTGTTATAAGGTAGGTCGGTAGGTAGTTAATGACAAAAATGGAATGAAATTATTTCTAGTAGCTAGGCTTCATTAGAAGTGGCTATGGGAATATCTGCATTAGCTAAAAACACATGTACATATTCAAATAATTTATGTAACTGATGATGCTTTATTAGACCTGCTGGATATGTGAGATAGAACTGCCATCTATTGGTAGCTATGGGTAACTATGGGAACACCGCAACACTTCCCCTTTAAGAATTCATGTTACCAGAAAAAAATTATCAGTATTTTTTTTCTAGAAATTAGTGGTGGTGCTTGATCGAGTTGTATGGTTGTATTTGTGGGACACGATGCCGGGATATGAATACGGAGATTACGAGGTAAATGTACAGGGTTTACGTGAAGATTGATAATTTAGTAATGGGGGGGGGGGGGACGATTTAACGTTAGCTAGCTAAGATTAGCCTTTGCCACTGCTATAAAGGTAGCTAGCTAGCTAGCTAACTAACGTTAGCTCGCTCAACGATTTTAGCCACGGGAGCTATGTAATGTGTGTGAATGCACCTGCTAGCTTGCTATCCCAGCTAGTTGGGGGTTGTATCCATTGGTCCAGTTGCTGAATTTAGAATACATGTTTAGTGTTTGCAAGGAGATATACCAACGTGATTTGCTAATACTGCACAATTTAAACACTTGTCCCTCAATTCCCCCTTCCCTTGATAACTTACATGTTTAAAAAATATGTTACTATTATTAAGTTATGCTAAAATGTCAACTCTATTCTACTGAGACATTTACTTATGTTCGTTTTTCTTAGCTTTTATTAGTTCTTATTGTTGTTGCATTGTCGAGAAAGAACCTGCAAGTAAGCATTTCGTTGGCCAGTGTATCCTGTACATAAGGACCAATACATGTTGAAACTGTAACCAGTTAGACCGGCTAACAACAGAACCGTTGCTATTGTATCGCTACATCCGCTCAGCCTCTCGCGAGACAGGAAACAGCTGATCTGGGAAGATGCGCAACAGAAATTATATAAACATTGGCGTTTTATAGAATGAGCATAGTAGATATTACATTGGTATTTCTGTAGAAATGAACGAAAAGGAACTTAAGATACATTTCACCCCAGGGCACGTGGAGGTGGTGCAGGTAAAAGTAGGGGGTAGAATCGGGGGTATTTTTTTTTTTACCGTTGAGAGAGAATAGCTAATAACGTTACATCACTGTATTACAATGAATTCATCTAGCTAATCCTGTTGCTACCTAGTGATGGTCGAAGTTGTCTAGCTAGCCAGTAGAGTTCAAATAAATTATTAAGAAATGATCGAGGCGAAGACTTGTAATGTCTCGAATCGTGTCTAATCGTTTTGGGCTCATTGGGCACCCATTTTGGCACCGTAGTGTGACAGGTACTGGGATGTATTCATTACGCCGAGTCTGTTGCAAAACGTTTCACAACAGAAACCTTATACTGCAAACGTTCTTCAACGTAACGTAAGAGCTGTTGGGTTTAAACGGAAGTTGTAGTTAATTTTAATTGTCTGGTTTTCACGCGTTGCCATTCCAATCTGAATAGTCTGCGAAGTGTTTGGTACAAGTTGCACATCTATAAATTATCGATTAATTCGTGCTCTAAAGTGGAGTGAAGTCCACTGGTGCCTAACCAACTTCTTCCAGACGCTTTTTATATTTTTATTTTTTAAGAGAGACGACTGAACTACAGCATCCGTTTAAGAACAAAACGGAACTCAATAGCGTTTGGTGTAAACAGTTTCTGTTGCAGACGAAGTGTTTTGCAACAGAATCAGCCTAATGAATACACCCCTGTTAGCATTTATCAGTACACAGTTCAAAATGGAAATGAAAGATCGTTTTACAACATTAGGCTGTAAATGATTATATGAATTTCAAAATGTTTAGCTTCGTATAACTACAAGTTCATATTTAGAGCGGATTACATCAGTTTTTATATAGCCAGGTGTCATAACAAATCAATGTATCACTTAAGTTGTATTTTTCCTGTGTCTCTTCTTTAGGAGAATGTGGACATACCCTATCGGCGTGTGCTAGTGACAGGGGCCACAGGGCTGCTTGGGCGTGCCGTTTATAAAGAGTTCCAGAATAACGCCTGGCACGCCTTGGGATGTGGCTACAGACGGGCTCAGCCCCGCTTCCTACGATGCAACCTGACGGACGAGGATGCTGTGCGAGCGGTCGTTCAAGACTTCCAGGTGAGGATTGAAGTCTGGAATATAACCAGTGTCTTTTGTCATTCTGTGTAGGCTGCAGAATTTTGGAAGTACTGTAATTCCTTGTGGGAATCATTGTCATCAGAAATTTTAGATGAAAGGCTAAACAGCCTAAAATGTAATAAATGGCTTAGATAGCATTGTACATACATATTTCTTACTTTATTAACCTTGGGTTGAATGTATTCTGTGTCATCTGCCCAAGCCCCATGTGATCGTGCACTGTGCTGCGGAGAGAAGGCCAGATGTGGTAGAGCATCACACAGAGGCAGCCCTGAACCTGAATGTCCATGCATCTGGGACTTTAGCTAAAGAGGCAGGTGGGTCTGCTTTGTTATCAGAATCATACACACTCAGAATTCATGATGCACATTGCACAATTTCAGGTGTTGCATGTATACAGTTTGTCATATATACTGAACAAAAATATAAAGGGCATAGCCATGGGTGGGCCTGGGACAGCATAGGCCAGGCCCAACCAATCAGAATTTGTTTTTCCCCACAAAAGGGCTTTATTACAGACAGAAATATTCCTCAGCAGCACCCCCCCTCCACAGACAATCCCGCAGGTGAAGAAGCTGAATGTGGAGGTCCTGGGCTGGCGTGGTTACACATGGTCTGCAGTTGTGAGGCCGGTTGGACATACCGCCAAATTCTCTAAAACTACGTTGGAGGTGGCTTATGGTAGAGAAATGAACATTCAATTCTCTGGCAACTGCTCTGTTGGATATTCCTGCAATCCGCATTCCATTTGCACCCTCCCTCAAAACTTAAGACATATGTGGCGTTGTTGTGTGACAAAACTGAACATTTTAGGATGGCATTTTATTGTCCCCAGAACAAGGTGCACCTGTGTAATGATTATGCTGTTTAATCAGCTTCTTGATATGCCACACCTGTCAGGTGGATGGATTACGTTGGTAAAGGAGACACGCTCACTAACAGGAATGTTAATGCATTTCTGTATAAAATCTGAGAGAAATAAGCTTTTTGTGCATCTGGAAGATTCTGGGGATCTTTTATTTCAGCTCATGAAAGATGGGACCAACACTTTACATGTTGCGTTTTATTTTTGTTCAATATAATAACTTAAAAACTGTGCAGAAATATTTAACACATCTCTCTTGATAATGCGCTATATTAAATAAACAAATTCACAAAATGTTCAAAAATTTAAATTAGCTCATTTTTACTGTACTAGTGTGCCATCGAGAGGTTGTTGGAAATATTACTATTAACAAGTTTCTAAAAAGCATGTAGGCCTATGGTTTCTACAGTTCACTAAACATATTTTCCTGTTTGCATTGTGATATCTGAAGCTGGGATCTTCCTCATCTACATCAGCACTGACTACGTGTTTGATGGTCGGAACCCTCCCTACGGAGAGAACGACGCTCCTAATCCTTTAAATGTGTACGGCAAGTCCAAGCTAGAGGGGGAGAGGGAGGTCCTGAGACACAGCCCTGGTGCGTCAACACTCTACTCATTCCTTTACTATAGGTGTCATTATGGTTGTCATTGTGTTTTTGTTTTCGTACTCTATAGTCATGCGTGACTTGGCTCCCTGATCCCCCAAATGTTAATCTGTCATTCCAATTCCTCCCCTGTGCAGGTGCGGCTGTGCTGCGAGTGCCCATACTGTACGGAGAGGTAGAGCGGGTGGATGAGAGCGCTGTGACGGTGCTGTGGGACAAGGTTCAGGAGGGGGCAGAGAGCTGCAGTGTGGAGCACTGTCAGCAGCGCTTCCCCACCTACGTCAACGATGTGGCTCGAGTCTGCAGACAGATGGCTGAGCGGAGGCTCCAGGTGAGCTCAAACTGACTGGTTGATTGAACAGTCCTAAGGCAATGTCTATAGTCTGGTCCCTTATTATATTCATTTTATCTTCTGCATGTGTTTGTGCTTTCCAGGACCCATCAATACGAGGGATCTTCCATTATTCTGGAAAGGAACAGATGACCAAATACGAGATGGCCTGTGCGATTGCAGATGCTTTCAACCTTCCCAGCAGTCATTTGATACCGGTATGATAGCCTGTGTGCATTTCCTTTTTCTGTTACTCTTGAATAAACTTGTATTTATTGATCGGTCTCATCTCATGCTGTTTCTCCCACACAAATGCACTTCAAGATAATTCTCCATCTAAACATTATTTCCTGATGCAGTCCTTACAAACTGTTTATTTCCCCCCCCCCCCCTCCCTCCCCCACCGCCTCTGACCATCTTCTACCCCAGATGACAGAGCAGCCTGCTGGTGCGGGGGCTCAGAGACCTCAGAATGCCCAGCTGGAGTGTTCCCGTCTTGAGCTGCTGGGCCTTGGCGTGGAGCCCATCCCCTTTAAGACGGCAGTGAGGGATAGCCTCTGGCCCTTCCTGTACGACAAGCGCTGGAGGCAGACCGTCTTCCATTGATAGCTGTAAGGAGGCCAAACACACTGGATCAAGCGCAACCCTTTACCTACTTCAAGCTTTGACTTCTGCCTGCTCCTTAATTGAGAATGTATTTCATTGTGTATTAGGAAGTAACTGATTCAGAGAATTCATTGATTCTTTCCTGCTGGAATGCAGATTGCCTGTGTACCTAACGCATGTAGTGGTTGACCATTTTGAGAATTTGGTTTAAATGTGTTGCTGAAGGATTTTAATTCAACGTTCCCTTATCTGCTGGATCAATTAATTTAGGTCATTTATGTGAAGCCACTGTAGAAAACTGAAATGTCAAATTTTCCATACCAATTAATGGCATTGTTAAATATATGTGGTCTAAAGATGTTACTGAATATAGAATTTACTTTTTTATTTTTGAAATACATTTTGTCAATGGGTTACTTAAAAGTATGCCAACATTTTACTTTTTACTGAAATGAAAAACATCCGTGTTTCTTCACACAAACCCAGGCTGGGTTTTATTCCGTTGGTGAAGGAGACATTTTTTTTCTTAGTCTGTATCATGCACTGTATTTGTAATTCAAGCACAATATACAATCATACTGAAAGACACAGCAAAAAAATAAAGAAATCGGTATCTTGTGACGTTTAGTCCTGCTCAGTGTGTGATTTTCCCCCTCCTCAAAACGGTGTGCAAAATGCTCCCACTGATCCTAAACCTCTTGTGAAGTTGCCTATTGGAAGACTAAATCAATATCTTTATCAGAGAATAGCACGTGAAGGTTGTTTGAGGAAATTCCTGTGAATTTGAGTTGCACAAAATTATATTCTGTGATTGTCATAATTTTTCTCTCATTAAAGCATTAAATGGTTTTCTGATCTTAGATTCATTCTGGGGATTTTAAGGAAGTGAAATAGGCTTCTACAAACATCATTAACCAAACGCATAATTGGTCAGGAAACAGACCTCCAAAACTGAAACCTCTTTTTTTTTCTATGAGCAACTGCTTGTTCAATGGCTCTTTAAACAAGGGGAGTCAGATAGGCCAATGCCGCTTTCAAAACACATGGAAATCTCACACTTCTGACTTCAGTGCTTTCAAGAAAACTGGGAATTCGTGGGGAAAAACTTACTCCGACTGGGAAAAATTGTTTTGAAAGGTCTTTCAACTCTGAATTGTAAGTCTGAAGCTCTGGCATCTTTCTTGAGCTGATGCCATGTTCAAAACAACTGGGAACTCTACAAAAAAACAAGCTCAGACTGGGGAAAACTAGTTTTGAAAGGTCATCCAAATCCGGATTCCAAGTCGGAAACTTTCTAGAGTTCCAAGTTGTCTTGAAAGCACCATCAGAATTTCTGACCAGAAGATCACCGCCGTCATGATTTGACCTTGTTTTTTTTCTGAGTTCCAAGTTGTCTTGAAAGTACCCATAGAGAATGATAGAAGCCTCTCGTGGCCAAAAGGCCGTTTTGGCATGGGCAGTGCCATTGCGGACTTCCACCATTTTAATGTAGTCAACTGGATGGGACTTCCAACTTATTGGCTTTTGGCCCTGTCCGGGGGTATCATCGGATGGGGCCACAGTGTCTCCTGACCCCTCCTGTCTCAGCCTCCAGTATTTATGCTGCAGTAGTTTGTGTCGGGGGCAAGGGTCAGTCTGTTATATCTGGAGTATTTCTCCTGTCTTATCCGGTGTCCTGTGTGAATTTAAGTATGCTCTCTCTAATTCTCTTTCTCTCTTTCTTTCTTTCTCTCTCTCGGAGGACCTGAGCCCTAGGACCATGCCTCAGGACTACCTGGCATGATGACTCCTTGCTGTCCCCAGTCCACCTGGCCGTGCTGCTGCTCTAGTTTCAACTGTTCTGCCTGCGGCTATGGAACCCTGGCCTGTTCACCGGACGTGCTACCTTGTCCCAGACCTGCTGTTTTCAACTCTCTAGAGACAGCAGGAGCGGTAGAGATACTCTCAATGATCGGCTATGAAAAGCCAACTGACATTTACTCTTGAGGTGCTGACTTGTTGCA
This sequence comes from Salmo trutta, assembly GCF_901001165.1. Taxonomy (NCBI): domain Eukaryota; kingdom Metazoa; phylum Chordata; class Actinopteri; order Salmoniformes; family Salmonidae; genus Salmo; species Salmo trutta. Next base: position 8,111,674 of record NC_042975.1, on the reverse strand, counting down.
CCCTCGACAACTACTGTGATTATTATTATTTGACCATGCTGGTCATTTATGAGCATTTGAATTTCTCGGCCATGTTCTGTTATAATCACCCGGCACAGCCAGAAGAGGACTGGCCACCCCTCATAGCCTGGTTCCTCTCTAGGTTTCTTCCTAGGTTTTGGCCTTTCTAGGGAGTTTTTCCTAGCCACCGTGCCACTTCACCTGCATTACTTGCTGTTTGGGGTTTTAGGCTGGGTTTCTGTACAGCACTTTGAGATATCAGCTGATGTAAGAAGGGCTATATAAATACATTTGATTTGATTTGATTGGCTGATCCCTCCTGATGACCTTGTTGGAGTCATGTCATGATGAAAATTGACTACTTCAAATGGAGATTGCCTCAATGGCACAGCCCACACTGTCACATATGCTATAATGGCACAGATATAAAGACCTCTATCTACAGTGCCTTGCAAAAGTATTCACCCCCTTGGCGTTTTTCCTATTTTGTTGCATTACAACCTGTAATTTAAATTGATTTTTATTTGGATTTCATGTAATGGACATACACAAAATAGTCCAAATTGGTGAAGTGAAAAAAATAATATATTGTTTAAAAAAAAATTGTTTTAAAAAAAACGGAAAAGTGGTGTGGACATATGTATTCACACCCTTTGCTATGAAGCCCCTAAATAAGATCTGGTGCAACCAATTACCTTCAGAAGTCACATAATTAGTTAAATAAAGTCCACCTGTGTGCAATCTTAAGTGTCACATGATCTATCACATGATCTCTATATTTACACCTGTTCTGAAAGGCCCCAGAGTCTGCAACACCACTAAGCAAGGGGCACCACCAAGCAAGCGGCACCATAAAGACCAAGGAGCTCTCTAAACAGGTCAGGGACAAAGTTGTGGAGAAGTACAGATCAGGGTTGGGTTATAAAAAAATATCAGAAACTTTGAACATCCCACGGAGCACCATTAAATCCATTATTAAAAAATGGAAAGAATATGGCACCACAACAAACCTGCCAAGAGAGGGCCGCCCACCAAAACTCACAGACCAGGCAAGGAGGGCATTAATCAGAGAGGCAGCAAAGAGACCAAAGATAACCCTGAAGGAGCTGCAAAGCTCCACAGCGGAGATTGGAGTATCTGTCCATAGGACCACTTTAAGCCATACACTCACGCTATGTCTGGTGCGAACCCAACACCTCTCATCACCCCGAGAACACCATCCCCACAGTGAAGCATGGTGGTGGCAGCATCATGCTGTGGGGATGTTTGTTATCGGCAGGGACTGGGAAACTGGTCAGAATTGAAGGAATGATGGATGGAGCTAAATACAGGGAAATTCTTTAGGGAAACCTGTTTCAGTCTTCAAAAGATTTGAGACTGGGACGGAGGTTCACCTTCCAGCAGGACAATGAACCTAAGTATACCGCTAAAGCAACACTCGCATAGTTTAAGGGGAACATTTAAATGTATTGGAATGGCCTAGTCAAAGCCCAGACCTCAATCCAATTGAGAATCTGTGGTATGACTTAAAGATTGCTGTACACCAGCGGAACCCATCCAACTTGAAGGAGCTGGAGCAGTTTTGCCTTGAAGAATGGGCAAAAATCCCAGTGGCTTGATGTGCCAAGCTTATAGAGACATACCCCAAGAGACTTGCAGCTGTTATTGCTGCAAAAGGTGGCTCTACAAAGTATTGCCTTTGCGGTGGTGAATAGTTATGCACGCTCAAGTTTTCAGTTTTTTAGTTTTATTTTTTGTTTGTTTCACAATAAAAAGTATTTTGCATCTTCAAAGTGGTAGGCATGTTGTGTAAATCAAATGATACAACCCCCCCAAAATCTAGTTTCATTTTAGGTTGTAAGGCAACAAAATAGGAAAAGCCACTGTAAGTCCTCTATCTATCTCTATGAAAGCACCACAAGTCGGCAGACCGTCTCAGCTGTCTCGACGACATCAACGCACCCATCATCAAGTTTTCCTTTGCTGCCTGTGGAAACGGAGGAGCGTGCCTACAAGCAACACTCAATGGGTTTTTATACAAAGTAAATCAAGAAAAAGGCTTTGTTGATGCAAAAATACAGAAAAAAATCGCATTACAGATAAGTCGATTCAACCCGAGGTAATACTGCAATTATTCACCCAGACACATTATAGATATCTTTAACTGTGCAAAGGGAAGATTTGAAATGATCTGCTTGATTTATTTACACTTCAATGTTGAATTTATACAGTTGTGTCTAAATTAAACTAAGGAAAGTTAAAATATAACTGGTGCTGCAGCTGCTTAAAACTATAGTTTAACTTTTCTGAAACAAATGTCAAAACAAATAATATAATAGTTTTTGATATGGGTGGGACTTGTCAGCCACAGAAAGGACCCACACACATCTCCTTATTAACTGTGTCTGTGGAAGTGGAAAGTATTGCACATAATTCAATTCAGACCTTGACCTGTTCTCTGATTATCATTACAATGTTAAGATATACTGAACAAAAAATATAAACGCAACATGGAAAATGTTGATCCCATGTTTCACAAGCTGAAATAAAATATCCCCGAAAATGTCCATACGCACAATAAAGCTTATTTCTCTCAAATTTTGTGCACCAATTTCTTTACATCCCTGTTAGTGAGCATTTCTCATTTGTCAAGATAATCCATCCACCTGACAGGTGTGGCATATCAAGAAGCTGATTAAACAGCATGATCATTACACAGGTGCACCTTGTGCTGGGGACAATAAAAGGCCACTCGAAAATGTGCGGTTTTGTCACACAACACAATGCCACCGATGTCTCAAGTTTTGAGGGAGTGTGCAATTTGCATGCTGACTGCAGGAATGTCCATCAGAGCTGTTGCCAGGGAATTGAATGTTAATTTCTCTACCATAAACCACCAACATCGTTTTAGAGAATTTGGCCTCACCGCAGACCACATGTAACCACGCCAGCCCAAGACCTCCACATCCTGTTTCATCACCTACAGGACCGTCTGAGACCAGCCACCCGAACAGCTGATGAAATTGTGGGTTTGCACAACCGAAGAATTTCTGCACAAACTGTAAGAAACCGTCTCAGGGAAGCTCATCAACTAAATCTGGTAGTAAATAATGTGGAAATTGAGCAAGTTGAGATGACTAAACCGCTTGGAGTAACACTAGATTGTAAACTGTCATGGTCAAAACATATTGATGCAGTAGTAGCTAAGATGGGGAGAAGTATGTCTATAATAAAGCGATGTTCTGCCTTCTTAACAACACTATCAACAAGGCAGGTCCTACAGGCCCTAGTTTTGTTGCACCTGGACTACTGTTCAGTTGTGTGGTCAGGTGCCACAGAAAAGGAGTTAGGAAAATTGCAATTGGCTCAGAACAGGGCAGCACGGCTGGCCCTTGGATGTACACAGAGAGCTAATACTAATAATATGCATGTCAATCTTTCCTGGCTCAAAGTGGAGGAGAGATCGACTTCATCACTACTTTTATTTATGAGAATGTACCGAGCTGTTGAAAATTGAATGCACCGAGCTGTCTGTCTAAAGTACTGGCACACAGCTCGGACACCTATGTATACCCCACAAGACATGCCACAAGAGGTCTATTTACAGTTCAGAACAGACTACGGGAGGCACACAGTACTACATAGAGCCATGACTACATAGAACTCTATTCCACATTAAGTAACTGACGCAAACAATAATTTTTCACTTCCTGTCTCTTATTTGTGGTAACTTTATTATGCTCGCTAAATTGTTGCACACTTGACTTTGTACGTCATATGCCAAAGAAAAACCGGAACACTCAGAGTACTAAAGCAAACTCTTTTTTGAAAGTATTGTCACGTCTTCACCAAAGAGAAATGTCTTAATCAAGGATGAGTAATCAGTTGAATTAATTACAGTTGATATTTAACTTGTGTTTGTTTTTCAGATTGGAGATGTAGGAAACTCAAGTTTCTCTTTCAATCAATAATAACAAATATTTGCTTTTCATGGTAAAGAAAACTATGTAAGGTAACTAAGGAACTTCCAAAAAAATAAGTTAAATTATTCAAACAACAGACTTTACTTGTTAGTCAAAGGAGTTGCTACAGTTAAAACCAGTTATAGCTGGCTTACAGCTTTACAGTTAGCTATACTAAACACATGTTAATATGTGCCTTTTAGCTGTGTTAGTCAGGTGGCTGTTTGCACAACTCATTTTGGGCAGTGCTCCTCACCCCACTGGCTTAAAGCTCTCATATGTGGGCTGAGTGTGGGGCCAGGGAGTGTTTGTATTTCTGAAAAGTCATTCTGTGAGTTCAGATCTAAGCCCCGTTTATACCTGGTGCTAACATGTGTCCTAGTCTTGTCCACATTCGGAACGTGCCCACATCTTTAGACAAGTGTAGACGATAACTGATTGTGATCCGATCTCTTTATGTAGGGTTGTGGTGTCTCTCTTGTCGTGATGTGTTTAGTTCTATATTTTTATTTTTAATCCCAGCCCCAGTCCCCGCAGGAGGCCTTTTGTCTTATGATAGGCCGTCATTGTAAATAAGAATTTGTTCTTAACTGACTTGCCTAGTTAAATAAAGGTTGAATAAAAAATAAATACAAAATATTTTCCTGACCACCTCTGGAGGTATTTTGGGACACGTTATAATGTATCTAGATCTCTTACAATCGTAAACAGATCTGCATTATCAAACCCTTTATAACCGTCCCTCTAAAATCCTTGACAGGTGGCACCATTGACTCGAGGCATCAATATTTGTCTTGCATTATACTGAAATATATACCTTTTTTAGAACGAGGATCATCAGGATTAGAACCCATGACCTTCTGTCCAGTGTCTAGTCCACTGCGCCGGCAGGGGGGAGGGTACTAGCCGGGGGGGGGGGGGGGGGGGGGGGTTGTCCGAAAGCTGTTCAGTCAGAAAGTTAGAAACGTATAAAGTTAGTATATTAAAAATGTGATTAGTTAAGAATGTTGGTTAAGGTTGGAAAACCAAAGTCGCAACTGGAATTTCGAACTCGCAACTTTGCAGGTCGCAACCTGCGTTTAATGCTGCATTCGTAACCAAGTGGGAAGGTGGTAATTACCAGTTGTGAATTCGTAAATACCAGTTGGATGCATTCACGTGCTTTGAGCTCGTTGAGAAACGGCGATTGGCTAATGGCCAACAAGCTACGTCAACCATAAACTAAAAGTACAACTATCATGCTTGTAAACAAATTACTGTTTAAAAAAACATATTAATAGATTGCTTTTTATAAATAATGTTTTGCAACATTTAACTGCCTGAAAATGCTGTAAGAGATAATTACTCAAACACCCGGCTCAAACAGAGAGATGCTATATTAGCTAGCTGGCTATGACTATCCAACACAGGGACTCTTCCAAGTCAAGGTAAGCTTTCAGTTTGACAAATGTATTGCCACTGGGGCCCACCGGTGTAACTGCTAAACTGCTTACTGACTACACCGTACTGCGTGATTGTAGTGGGTTTACTAACATGTTAGCTCTATTAGCTATGTTGACTAGGACATTACTTTAGCTAATATGGTGACAACGATGTAGGTTGAGTGGAGCAGATGGTTTTGCTTGGAAAGGTTTTGTTGCCTGGTCACAGACAGCTGATGTGTTGTGCATTGAATTTCACAAGCGAAGGGAAAAGGTGAGAGGAGGAGAGCACGTAGATTGCTTGAAGGAATACAAAGAGCTGTTTGTATGTGGCTATTAAAATGAGCTGTTTGCGTGTGATTAGGTGTGTATTCATTCCAACGATTCTGTTGAAAAAATGTTTCTTAAACGGAAGCAAACGGAACGAAACGGGGATAAACATACCTGAATTTGTCCAATAGAAACTCTCGTTTGCAACTGTTGAACTAATGATTACACCCTAGAACAGCTAGATGCAGGCAAGAGTGTTCAAGGTTGTATTGAATGTGTCACTATATGTCCATGTGTCACTGTCTGTCACCTCAAATCTTTCTCTCAACCTGTGTGCACCTACATTGTAAACTTTCATTCATAGGCTAGGTTGTAGCAACCTCATGATGGGTTTAGGGAACATTAGAGTATCATGTAGTAGCCTAAACCTATCACTGTTACATTGAACTGGGTGAATGGAATATGAATGACATCCAATACGCTGTAATAGAAAAAAGGTCATGCTCATAAAAAAATAGAATCTTCCTCCCTCATCTTAAACGGCACCAACCGCCACTGATGAGGCTTTAGACAGGGAGCAGTGGGTTTAATCTGCATGTGTGAAAATAGCTGCGGAGGTGCAACTTGTCCAGAACATTCTGACCTGCTGAGTATCTGTCCTGACCCATGTTCTATAGATTATTTTACTGTCATGGAGGCGCTCAGGCTGATATGCAAATGGCGATGTTAATGATTACAGATGCTTGTTAGCTTGGAGTCGGACCGTTCTCGACATCACTGCGGTACTCCAGTCAGTCTTTATATGGCAGGGTCAGGGTTCAAAGATGCTTCTGGCAGGTGATAATTAAAACTGTAAAAATAACCTGGGAGCCATGAGAACCCACTGCAGCTGACAGGAAGTGGTTTGCCTCCAATGATCTCAATTGGAATAATACAATACCCGCCTTTAATCTTAATTTACCTCAGCATTACCAAGGAAGCCAATTTTACCTGCCACTCAGCATTTGGCAGATTCATTTGCTTTGATTTATTCGCAATTTTCAAAGTTTAGGCTAATGACAAAAATAGTGTAAGTGCTGAGTGGAAGTTAGTCCACCACTGCCCTCAGAGAAGCACATCGATCCACAGCTCCTTGCCGAAAAAAAACAGTCCATGCAACATGAAAAAACAAGTTTATTCTGATAAACTTCCCACATAATCCTCACCCTAGTGTAAAGAATGTTTCATGATACCTATTCATGTACATATTGACATCCATACTGTGGTTCTTCACAGTGAAAATATACGGTTTTACAGATATTGGTGTGGTTACAGAGATGCCACTAGGTTAAAACAAAATGAAACAAAAGCTCCCGTGTTGAAAGGGGAGGTTTGAGTTTGACCAAATCAAATGTAATACGAGTAACTAGACTCTTCTAGGGATTTTCACAGAACAATAGTAAAGTCACTTCTTTTGAGAAATGTACAAATTAGACCACTTTCAGGAAATGGATCAGTGTTGCTGAATGAATGTACACATTTAACTTGGCTAATGTGTAGGGAAACAGGTTTCACAGTTGTAAAGACAAAAAAAAATGTAAACAATATCAAAACACGACATACACCACATATATTTGTTTTCTTGGGCTGCAAATTTAAATAAAAAAACATTGAAAATACTTTCATATCTTACAAAAAGAAAATAAGACTATTATGCATGTCTTCCTCAATACAAATTCATCATGATTGTCATATAGTGCAAACAAAAAAAGCAAGAAAAAAACCGGATTAAAATAAACAGCCTTTGAGTCCATTTCTATTTTTCTTGAAATCTCAGTAAAGTGAGAGAGGGTTTCCTGACTGATCTTGGCAGTCAACAAGAAGTGAAAGTCTTATTTCAAAGTCTACTGCACGGGAACATACAAATCTACATACATGTCACATCCTCAATATCTGTCTTTGTTAAATTAAACCATATATTACTATGTACTTTGAATGAAGAACAACTGAGCGTCCTTAAACATTGTTCATGGTTATGACTGTATTGGCAAGTGATGGCTCTATGTTCTCCAGACAGCGGTCTGAGACAGTTTAAGAGTTGTTTAGCCATTAGAAAGAAAAGCCTTGACTGGGTTGCCATTGTCTGTGCTGTGTTGGGTACGTCTGATAAGATGTTTGAAAGCAGTTAGCTTTTTCCTCATTGGCATCAATACCAATCCCTCCCAAATAATGTAAAAAGATTTTCTAGTTTTTCAAAATCCCTTTTTCCCCCTCTTAAAAAAGTAAGTTCATTATCATTAGTAGTTAAGGGTGCTTTTCTAAATCATTGTCTGAACTCATTCAGGCGCTGTTTTTACCTTCAGCAAGACATCTGTTTTGTGAGATTGTGTCCTCTTAGATGCCCCTGCAGCATTTCCAGGGAAACCCCGTGTTTACTCTCCCTAGGAGATGAAGTGTCAAAGGGGCTGTGCTGTGCTCTGTTACCTCTTGCCCATCTCGTTCTGTCTCAGGAACTGGATGTTGCTGCTGCTGTCTGCCAGTTCTGGGTACTGCTCCACAGGAAGCACATAGTACCCATCGTAACCTGGCACCTTCCCTGTTGCCAGGAGCTGCTGCCTCTCTCCCTCTGCCCACAGCCTCCCTCCCTCTCTGCTCTCTTTCAGATGTTGCTGCTCTCTCATCCAGGCCCCCGACAGGGCTCTCTGGTGGGCCTGCTCCAGCAGGCGACCCCTCTCCTTCTCCAGCACGTCAGCCGCTAGGCCGTAACGTACGCTCAGGGACAACGCCATCGTGTGGATCTCCACGGTGACACCCCGGCGAGAGCGGCCGCTGACGGTCACATTGACGCCGTTCTCCAGGGATTTCCTCCCACTGTTCAGCCCCAGAGACAGCAGGTCACTGTCAGCCAGGCCCAGCTTCACAAAGAAGTGGCAGTCCTTCCCGTCTATGGTGTAGTGGGTCCCCTCCAGATAGACAGCGTTGTTCAGGACCTGGGCCACTTTACGGCTGTCCTCACTGGCCAGGCCTGATACACCAGTCACCACATGGCCCTCCTTGATGGCCAGCATCATGCCCCGGCCCACGATGGGGATCTTGGTGCCGAACCAGTAGCCAGGCTTGTCCCGTTTGGCCCGGCGCTCCTTGTTGAGCAACCTACCTTCCAGAGCCATGAAGGCCTGGTTGTGGCGCTCCGCTGCATGCTGCACCCCTGTTATCAGCTGGAAACAGCAGAGGATCAGCCGGATTGTTATATTTCAATGAATTAACATCAATTACATTGAGATTGGCCTGTGTAGTCTTAGTTATCAGTAGGTCAAATATGTATTTTATAAATAACTCACCGGAGCAGTCTCACAGTCCTGGCTTGCCAGTAGTTCATAAGGCGGGTCAACAAAATCCATGGAGTGTCTGGGGAAGCCTGGTATGATGTTACTGAGCTGGAAACCAAACATCACCAACCAGCTCTTCACATCTGCAAAATAGAATTCAAACACGTCAAGATGTCACAACATAATTAGCTTACCTGATGGAACAAGAACAAGTCATAAAGAAAACAAACACAATCACTGTTACCTGTTACATAGCTCTTGATGTCTATCATGTCACTGAGTGGGTTGTTGTTCTTGAACATGTACAGATTGAACGGGGCTGGTTCCTTGCCGATCTTAGGTAGGAGTTTATGGTCTGGTGCAGTCCATCTACCTGCCAGCACATCGTAATCTCTCTGGGCAAAGTGCACCAGCTTGGTGAGGGGGTCGTAGAGCCCTCCGTGGAAGCCCACCACCATGTTGAAGTCAGGGTTGGAGTCGTGGTACACCTCCCCGTAGGCAGTGTACTGGAGCTGCTTGACCATCTGTCCATTGCTGCTGAAGACGGCGAGCGGCGTGCCCGTGTTGTCCGAGGCGATGTAATACTCTTCCCCGCCGCTCACCTCCATGGCAAACAGATGTCCCTGCAGATCGTAGTAGAAGGAGGTGATCTCCCCTCCAGAGTGGTTGTAAATATGGGTGATCCTGCCGGGGTAGTTGAGGTCAGCGTAGAAGAACTGCAGGTGCTCTCCCTCGTTGGTCTTCCTGGAGACGCGGCGGCCCATGCCGTCGTAGCGGTAACGAACGCTCCACCCCCCGGGCGTGCGGCTGTACGCCTGCTCCAGCAGCCCGTTGGAGTTGTAGTCGAACACGTCGGCACCGCGCTGGCTCAGGACGCCGTCCTCGTCCACGCGGTACTGCATGTCGCCCAGGCGGGTGATGCGGTCTCGCAGGTCGTAGCGCAGCGGTAGCAGACGGGCGCTGTTCCCAGGGTTCAGCAGGTGCAAGTTGCCGTTCAGGTCGTAGCTGTAACGCCAGGTGGACCAGTCGTTGACTTTGACCCCGACAAGCTGGCCGTCACCATCGTACTCATATCGGTACTGTGTTGTGTTAGCATACGGCCCGATCTTCAGTTCTCTCTTGATGACCCGGCCCATGCTGTCATACTGCACCGTCATCCAGTACATGAGCGAGCGGAAGATCTCGTACTGCACCTCTTTGATGCGGCCGTGGGCGTCAAAGTGCTTGCTGAGGGTCATCACTGCCGTGGTGATAATCTGGTTGATGTCATAGTATATAATGCCAAACTTGCCAAAGTGCTCCACCTTGCCTGAGATCTCATCGTAGCGGTAGAGGTCCAGGGGCAGGGGCGTCTCACCAATCACAGGCTTGATGCTGGCCACGCGGAAGCTGTTGTCGTGGTAGGTGTAGTCGAAGCGGGCGTTGACCATGCCCTCTTCAGAGAAGCGATACATCTGTCTGTCCACTAGGGGGCCTATCTTCCGGTAACGGATGGTGCAGGAGAACCCCCCGCTCTGCAGGTTGACCATCTTCAACACGCCGGCCGTATCGTCGTAGCCGAACGTAACGGCTGTGCCGTCGTACAGAACCTCAGACAGCTTGGCCAACTTGCCGTACTTGTAGATGACGCGTCGGCCCGTGCCCAGGTAGAAGGTGGCACGCGGTCGTCCGTCCTCGCTGAAGTCGTGGATGACGGTGGCGTTGCTCTCGGGAGGGTTGTAGATGTTGCGGATGTAGCCGACGGACACGTGGGTGGACATGGTGTGTCTGGCCATGCTGGGCATGGTGACAGAGGTGAGACGCCCTGAGGTGTCAAACTCAAACACGTACTGTTTCTGACTCTGCTGGAGGAGCAGCACCATGGACTGAGGAGAGAGATGGGAAAGAAAAGTCATATTTAGTATTTTATTCTGTACTGTAGTCTGGACACCTTGAAAAACTTAAACAACAAAACTCAGAGACAGGCAAGAGTGGAAAACTGTCTGGCACTTTGTTCCCAGGCAACTAACAGTACACGCAGAGACACAGACACGCGCACACACACACACACACCCAGTAGTGTATCAGAACGCCTCACCTTGTCCAGATAGCTGAAGCTCCACACCTTCCCGTCCACAAAAGTACGTGAGAGGATTCGTCCGAAGGTGTCAAACTCGCTCCTCTGGCTCATGCTGCCTCTCTGCAGGCCCACCAGGCGTCCGGTGGGGGAGTAGGACACGTTGACCACAGCCAGACTGCTGCTGGGAAGCCAGGTGGCTGGACGGCTCTGCTGGTCATACATGATCCTCAGCGTGAACTTACGGTGGTCGTCATAGATCTTCTCTGTGCGAGTATTGCGGTCAAAATCAATGGAGAGGAGGTTCCTGCCGTGGGCCTGTGGAGAGGGAGGAAGGACATTACATTAGTCACAGGTATCTGTGGAGAGGGAAGAAGGACATTACATTAGTCACAGGTATCTGTGGAGAGGGAGGAAGGACATTACATTAGTCACAGGTATCTGTGGAGAGGGAGGAAGGACATTACATTAGTCACAGGTATCTGTGGAGAGGGAGGAAGGACATTACATTAGTCACAGGTATCTGTGGAGAGGGAGGAAGGACATTACATTAGTCACAGGTATCTGTGGAGAGGGAGGAAGGACATTACATTAGTCACAGGTACCTGTGGAGAGGGAGGAAGGACATTACATTAGTCACAGGTATCTGTGGAGAGGGAGGAAGGACATTACATTAGTCACAGGTACCTGTGGAGAGGGAGGAAGGACATTACATTAGTCACAGGTATCTGTGGAGAGGGAGGAAGGACATTACATTAGTCACAGGTATCTGTGGAGAGGGAGGAAGGACATTACATTAGTCACAGGTATCTGTGGAGAGGGAGGAAGGACATTACATTAGTCACAGGTACCTGTGGAGAGGGAGGAAGGACATTACATTAGTCACAGGTATCCCAGTCCCTGCCGCTGAAAAGCATCCCCGCAGCATGATGCTGCCACCACCATGCTTCACCGTAGTGATGCCAGGTTTCCTCCAGACGTGACGCTTGGCATTCAGGCCAAAGAGTTCAAAAAAGGTGTGAATACTTATGTAAATGTGATATTACGTTGTTTTTATTTGTAATAAATTATCAAATATATCTAAAAACCTGCTTTTGCTTTGTCATTATGGGGTATTGTGTGTAGATTGATGAAGAAAAAAAACAATTTAATCCATTTTAGAATAAGGCTGTAAAGTATTATTTTTTTTTTTAAGTCAAGGGGTCTGAATACACTGTATATATATTTAAATACAACAACATTACTCTCCAAATTATATATTGTAGCTCTATATTTCTTCTCAGTGACACATGCTATCATACAGAGATGGCCTTTAGTCTGACAGACAACAAGCTGCATTGATTAAAAAACCTCCAGAAATGGATTGACATCAGAGACATCAGAGCACTCCAGCTTACCCTCAACTTTCTGCCATATATGGTCACTTTACTTTTGATGACTTCCTTCCTCATCCTCCACTCGATGGAATTCAGCCCGCTGTCGGTGGGCAGAGTGATGTTACGCCGACCAATGGTAGGGCTGACTGAGCCGGCTAGGATGTGGGGCTCTGTGTGGAAACTGAGGCCCATGCCGTTGGCATACGATACCCGGAGACTGCCATTGGAACAGAACTGGTAGTTGTTCCGTACTTGGTCTGCAGGGGGAGCAGCAGACACACACACACACACACACGTTATATGACAAGTGAGAAACTAAAAGGCACGTTTTATTACAGAGAAGACATTCCATTTGATGTGATTGAATGCTCTGCATTAGAGGAAATGCAGTCTCTGGATGTGTGTACTTTTCTCCCAGACAATAACAAGTATCCTCTCTCAGAATGACATGACCAAAGATAAGAGGGTTTTTAGTCTCTCAGCAAAATGCAGAACATGAGCCTTTTATTCCATTTCCATGCAGTAATGATATCATGGACTACAATTGAGGGGAAAAAAAGGTATCTGGAAACAAAATAATCCATGGAGTTTAACGTGAGGAAAACTTCTTGAAACACGTCTAACAAAACAAGAGTACTCAAAACCAGCTCTTAACATCTTTCAAACTCAATTTATCTCCTTGAAACAGGAGAAGTCAACTTTGCGAGCTTTTAAAGACAGATCTACTTTGGAGACGCCATTTCAGTCAGAACTCCCACGTTAGATTGAAATAAAGTGTGCAGTTAAAAGTAGCCAAGTCAGTTTGCCCCCTTTTACAAGCCCCCCCCCAGGGCAGACTTTCATATAAATCTCTTCAATTGTTATTCTCACGACTCCAGCAGTTTCCAGACGTACAGATGAAATTGCATTTATTTTGTGTCACACCCCTGTGGGTCAGTGGGGAAAACCGTTCTCTATCGCTCTTTCCCCCTCCCCGCTAAACGGCTGTAATAACCTCTGGGATCAGGGGCCGTCTTGTTGGGCAGCAACGTGACGAAATTCCAATTTGGTAGAATATATTTTTCTGAGAATGCTATTTTTGAGGTGACATGTTAGTTACCTTGCACCACGGTGTAGGACGCCTCCGCAGAGGACAGGTTGGTGATGACGGTGATGGCATCGTCTCTGTTGGAGCTCTCCACGTCCATGTTGATGGACTGCTCCATCTCCCGGTGCAGGCTGGTCACCACTCCCGTTGGGTAGGTGACGTTAGTCAGATGTCCCTCACTGTCGTACCTGCACGGGGAGACAATAGGACTCATGTACATATGGAGGAAGGAAAATCCGACGTGTGTGCTGGAAAACAAAGCTTGATTGTTTAATCAAACGTGAGACCAACAGATGTCCTCTAGTACTCAGTGTAGTACCAGTGTCAGATACCAGATGGTGACAGTGACATAACCATACTGTTGATCTGACAGAATCCAGACCTCCCTCTCTCTCTCTCTCTCTCTCTGACTAATGCATTATTTCCATGGTGATTACTCATTTACTTCAGCCCACATGAGCATGTGAGTTATATCACTGAATTGTTCATTTACCCAGTCACATTACACATATATACACAAGTATATACACAAGTATATTCACACAGAGAGTTGGGCAAGTAACCGGAAGGTTGCTGGATCGAATCCCCGAGCTGACAAGGTAAAAATCTGTCATTTTGCCCCTGAGCAAGGTAGTTAAACCCACTGTTCCCTGGGCTCTGAAGACGTGGATGTGGAGATGTGGATGTCGATTACGGTAGCCCCCCCCCCGTACCTCTCTGATTCAGAGGGGTTGGGTTAAATGCGGAACACACATTTCAGTTGAAAGCATTCAGTTGTACAACTGACCAGGTATCCCCCCTTTCATTCAGTTGTACAACTGACTAGGTATCCCCCCTTTCATTCAGTTGTACAACTGACCAGGTATCCCCCCTTTCATTCAGTTGGACAACTGACCAGGTATCCCCCCTTTCATTCAGTTGTACAACTGACTAGGTATCCCCCCTTTCATTCAGTTGGACAGCAGACTAGGTATCCCCCCTTTCATTCAGTTGGACAGCAGACTAGGTATCCCCCCTTTCATTCAGTTGGACAACTGACCAGGTATACCCCCTTTCATTCAGTTGTACAACTGACTAGGTCTCCCCCCTTTCATTCAGTTGTACAACTGACTAGGTATCCCCCCTTTCATTCAGTTGGACAACTGACTAGGTATCCCCCCTTTCATTCAGTTGGACAGCTGACTAGGTATCCCCCCTTTCATTCAGTTGGACAGCAGACTAGGTATCCCCCCTTTCATTCAGTTGGACAGCTGACTAGGTCTCCCCCCTTTCATTCAGTTGTACAACTGACTAGGTATCCCCCCTTTCATTCAGTTGGACAACTGACCAGGTATCCCCCCTTTCATTCAGTTGTACAACTGACTAGGTCTCCCCCCTTTCATTCAGTTGTACAACTGACTAGGTATCCCCCCTTTCATTCAGTTGGACAACTGACCAGGTATCCCCCCTTTCATTCAGTTGTACAACTGACTAGGTATCCCCCCTTTCATTCAGTTGGACAACTGACTAGGTATCCCCCCTTTCATTCAGTTGGACAGCTGACTAGGTCTCCCCCTTTTCCCTTTCCCTTACTCATAGAAGTTGGTCCATCCAGTCTCATCAGCCTTGGAGGCCAGCAGCCCTGTGTTCGCAGCATAGCTCATCAGCGCCACTTCCTGGTTTAGTGCAGATACGGAGCGCAGGCCGCCGGCAGGGTCCAGCCCCAGGCTGACCACCTGGTTCTCAGGCAGAAGCACCAGCCTCACCTGGCCAGATCCGTCCCTCCTCATCCTCAGGGTGTTGTTACAGTTATCAGCCACGGCAGCCAGCTCCCCGTCCGGCCCGTAGGTGAAGTTATAGAGAGGTTCTCCGGTGATCAGACTGACTGTCTGTCTGTGAAGCCCATCTCTACCGAACACATACAGCTCCTGTTCCCGTGGTGACCCCACCTCATACAGCCCTATGGGCGTGGCCATGGGCCTGTTGCGCCTCACCGCCCGCACGCGGATGTTGTTTAGGTCAGCGATGAACAGCGTGCCGTCGGGAGACACGGCGAGCGAGGAGGGGGCGTTGAGCCCGGCGTCCGTGGCGTAACCCTCGTCACCAGAGAAGCACTGGCAGTTGACGTCGTTCTTGCAGTCGCACTCGGAGGTGGCGCCGGCCAGTGGAGAGATCTCTCCGGAGGCGCTGACCTGCCGCACGCGGTTGATCTTCTTCTCGTCCGTCTCGGCGATGTAGAGCACGCCGGTGTGGGAGATGGCGATGGCCGTGGCGCTCTCCAGAGCTGAGTGGATGGCCAGCTTGCTCAGGGAGTAGTCGATGCCTGGGACCTGGCAGTGCATGGGCCTCCCAGCGATGATGCTGACCTGGTGGTTCTCAGTGATTCGCATGATCACATTGTTCTCCAGAACATACAGAGAGTTGTCTGTAGGGTTCACCGCCAGGTCAGTGGGCCACTCCAGACGCACCTGGATGAACAGACACAGAACATATGAGTCATCACAAATCCACTGGAATTCTCCCCCCCAGCCCTCTGTAGATCTCTCCCTCTAGTCTCCCCCCCCAGCCCTCTGTAGATCTCTCTCTCTAGTCTCCCCCCCAGCCCTCTGTAGATCTCTCTCTCTAGTCTCCCCCCCAGCCCTCTGTAGATCTCTCCCTCTAGTCTCCCCCCCAGCCCTCTGTAGATCTCTCCCTCTAGTCTCCCCCCCAGCCCTCTGTAGATCTCTCCCTCTAGTCTCCCCCCCAGCCCTCTGTAGATCTCTCCCTCTAGTCTCCCCCCCAGCCCTCTGTAGATCTCTCCCTCTAGTCTCCCCCCCAGCCCTCTGTAGATCTCTCTCTCTAGTCTCCCCCCCAGCCCTCTGTAGATCTCTCTCTCTAGTCTTTCAAGTCTATCCAACTTTCTCTCTCTCACACACTATTCAGAAGTAGGGTTGCACAATTCTGGTAACTTCCACAAAATTCCCAGGTTATTCCCTCCTGATTCCAAAAATCTTCCAACCGGGAGAATCTGGTAAACCTGGGAATTCTGGGAAAGATATCGGAATTGTGCAACTCTACGAGCCAGGCCTAATCGCCCAACATCAGTGTCCGACCTCACTAATGCTCTTGTGGCTGAATGGAAGTAAGTCTCTGCAGCAACATTCCAACATCTAGTGGAAAGCCTTCCCTGAAGAGTGGAGGCTGTTATAGCAGCAAAGGGGAGACCAACTCCATATTAATGTCCATGATTTTGGAATGAGATGTTTGATGAGCAGGTGTCCACATACTTTTAGTCATGTAGTGTATATCCCTCTAAAATACAGTCTCTGTAGTTGTCCAGCTGAGTGTATTTGTCCATAAGGCAGAGGGATGGAGATATCCTTCAGAATGCACCGGCTAGCCTCAGCAGCACTACACAGGTGTTCTGCCCCAAAGGGCCTATAAGTCCAAAATATAAACATATAAAACAGATTTTTTTTGCTCCCCATGTTTCCCTGCTGACCTGACTGACGTCCATGCTGGAATCACAGCTGAGTGGACGGACCGCTGTGAGGTCATTGGTCTTGATCAGGGTGGAGATGATGCCATTCTGGTCCACCTTACGGATCATGGTGGCGTCAACAAAGTACATGAGACCGTTCTTATCCACAGCGATCCCTGACAGACAGAAAGACATGAGAGGGGCAGCGTTAGAAATCTCAACATTCTGACATGTGAGAAGTAGTTCTGGTGCTGCTAACACAAACAGTCAAAACAAAGTCAAAGTTGTGCTCATCAGACATTCTGTTATAACATCGTACTGACACCAGGATGTCGGTGTGCTAGCTTGTCATCTCTCTTGTGACACCAAGTGACAATGCAACACTACGCCTGGCAGTTTGGTGTCAAGAAGTGCGGTCGTTTCTTCTCCAGGTCACTGCTCCGAACAAATCACTGTCATTTCCATACACCCACCCCCTGAAGACAGCCTACACTAGATAGATATACTACAGTGGAAGCTGCTGAGGGGATGACGGCTCATAATAATGACTGGAACGGAGCAAATTGGAACTTGATACCATTCCACCTATTCCACTCCAGCCATTACCACGAGCCCGTCCTCCCCAATTAAGCTGCCACCAACTTCCAGTGATATTGAGTGACAGCTAAACACCTCAAATGAACAGCAGGTGAACCTGTGTAAAATCCCACAATAAATGTGTAAATGACAGTTTGTAAGTGACAGTTTGCAAGTGACAGTCAGCTATAGCAAAATAATCCTTAAGGACATTAGAAGAGTGGAACTGATTTTATAGTGAATGTGTGGAGCACAGCAGCCCTGGAACAGTACTCAGTAACAAGTCACCGTCACCTCCCAAGTCCTGGTTGATAGCCCCTGCTCCTGGTACTCACCCCTGGGGTTCATGAGTGCTGCCTCCATGGCCTTGCCCCCGTCCCCACAGCGAGCCTCGTCGAAGGGGACACACTGCTCGCCGGTCCCAGCCACCACCTGGGCATTGTCCAACAGCTGCCGCCCGCTGGTCAGTGAGCGCAGGCGGTATATCTGCCGAGAGTTGGTGTCTGAGAGAAAGACCGCGCCAGACATTGGGTTTACCGCTAGGTAGTACTTGTGTGTTGGGTTGTTCCTACGGAGAAATTATATGAGAGAATATTTTAGATGTTAATAATAATAATAACCTCCAGCAACAAAAATCTATTTCAAGAGGTGTGATAGATAATCCCTCAAAGGACTAAAACAGAGATTGGGAATACATTTTGAAAGCACCCCAACATACAGGAAGATAACTATTGCTTTTGCTACAGCTGTATGTCAGGCAATGCCACCAAGCTGTTGGAGGACGCATAACTTACCCATGCCTCAAGTCTTTATTTCTGAAAACAAAGAAAACAACCTTGTTAGTTTCCACCCATCATCCTCCTTAAACCCTCCTCCACTGGCACCCTCCTACACTGGTACCCTCCATCACTGACACCCTCCTACACTGGCACCCTCCTACACTGGCACCCTCCTACACTGGTACCCTCCTACACTGGTACCCTCCATCACTGGCACCCTCCTACACTGGCACCCTCCTACACTGACACCCTCCTCCACTGGCACCCTCCTCCACTGGCACCCTCCTCCACTGGCACCCTCCTATACTGGTACCCTCCATCACTGACACCCTCCTACACTGGCACCCTCCTCCACTGGCACCCTCCTATACTGGTACCCTCCATCACTGACACCCTCCTACACTGGCACCCTCCTCCACTGGCACCCTCCTATACTGGTACCCTCCATCACTGACACCCTCCTACACTGGCACCCTCCTCCACTGGCACCCTCCTATACTGGTACCCTCCATCACTGACACCCTCCTACACTGGCACCCTCCTCCACTGGCACCCTCCTCCGCTGGCACCCTCCTCCGCTGGCACCCTCCTCCGCTGGCACCCTCCTCCGCTGGCACCCTCCTCCGCTGGCAGCCTCCTCCGCTGGCAGCCTCCTCCGCTGGCAGCCTCCTCCGCTGGCAGCCTCCTACGCTGGCAGCCTCCTACGCTGGCACCCTCCTACGCTGGCACCCTCCTCCGCTGGCACCCTCCTACACTGGCACCCTCCTACACTGGCACCCTCCTACACTGGCACCCTCCTACACTGGCACCCTCCTCCACTGACACCCTCCTCCACTGACACCCTCCTCCACTGACACCCTCCTCAACTGACACCCTCCTCCACTGACACCCTCTGTACGTTGATACCTTACCTGAGCTCCAGCACAGCCGTGGTGTTGAGGGTGGGATAGACCCGGCGGATAAAGTTGAGGTCTCCCACATACAGGCTGCCGTCCCCCCCACAGGCCAGAGCCACAGGGGCCAGCAGCTTGTTGCCCTCGGCCAGACCACTGCAGCTGGGACAGGAGATACTGCGCCTGCGCCCGTTACCCATGATGCTGTTGATGACTGGAGGCTGCTGCTCTGAGACAAACACATTCTCCCCACTGCCCTTATGTAAGATCCCTGAAACAGTAGAGACAAACAGTTCTGAAAAACAATATATTTTTATATCCTAAAAATACAGCAAGGGAACAAAAGACCCAGTGACACTTTTTCAATCAACTTCCATCTTAATATGAACTTTATCATTTTAGACTTTCCCAAAAATAAAACAAAATAATTCAATCTGTAATCCAATACTGCTCAAACTGTTGCTATAGAAACAAGGTGGGTTTCAGGGGGTGAGCGTCAGAGTAGTATATTAGTGGCTAATAAGTCTGGCTGCACATCTGACTGGCTGACTTACTGCAAATTGAGAAATGATGTGAATAAACTCAACAATAAGAAGAAGAAACTGTATTATGAAGCCAAGATCAATGATATAAAGAATAAAATAAATAAATAAATTGGAATACGTTAAAGGAAATTATGGGTAGAAAGACAAATTCAACTGCATCTTTCATCCAATCAGACGGCTTATTCATCCCGTTGCCAATTATTTGAATGATTTCTTACATTTACATTTTACATTTAAGTCATTTAGCAGACGCTCTTATCCAGAGCGACTTACAAATTGGTGCATTCACCTTATGATATCCAGTGGAACAACCACTTTACAATAGTACATCTATATCTTTTTTTTTAGGGGGGGGGGGTTAGAAGGATTACTTTATCCTATCCCAGGTATTCCTTAAAGAGGTGGGGTTTCAGGTGTCTCCGGAAGGTGGTGATTGACTCTTCATTGGCAGAGTAGGAAAACTTATACAGGAAGTGCCAACAGCGAACAGTGAGCCATCGTACCCGGGCATAACATTCTTTACAATAAAAGAAAAGCATTGTAAGTCAGAATATTGTAAAGTTAGTGTGGGAGAGGTGGAAAAGTTATTGTTATCGATCAATAATGACAAACCTTCTGTCATTCACAATTTAGATGGAAAGCTACTGAAGATGGTAGCTGACATAGCCACTTCCACTGTATATGTCATATCTTTCATCTGAGCCTAGAGGAAATGGTTTCTTACATGTATTGTCTCGGGGGGGGGGGGTTGAATACTTATCTAATGTTTTATTTTTCATATAATTCTTTTTTCAAAATTCGAATTTTTCTTCCACTTTGACATGACAGAGTACCTTGTGTAGATCGTTGACGAAACATTACAATTACATCCATTTCAATCCGACTTTTGTAGCAACAAAATGTGGGAAAAGTCAAGGGGTGTGAATCATTTCTGATGCCACTGCATGTGTATCTCACCTTATGGGGAAACACAATACAGTCCCAATCCTATTTTCCCTAGCCCTAAACGGTACACTAACCCGAAAACCTAACCTTAACCCCAAAACTAACCCGAATTCTAAACCCAATAGAAATAGCATTTGACCTTGTGGAGACAAACAAAATGTCCTCAGTTGGTCACATTTTTTGTTTGTTTACTATTCTTGTGGGGACTTCTGGACACAAACACACACACACACACACACACACACACACACACACACACACACACACACACACACACACACACACACACACACACTTGCAAATGTATGTAAATTGTAAAGTCTTTTGTCTGTAATGTCTTTTCATTATGTGTCAAACCCCAGTAAGACCAGCTGTTGTCATTGACTCCCTGCTTGTCATTGCCTACACACACACAGGAATATTCTATTGGTATTCAGGGCACGCCTAATGCTGTCAAACACGGAGGTGAAAGAGGAGGAGATTACCAGTGGCACTGCACTGATATACAGATGAGACAAGACAAGGCTACTTGGATGTTAAACATTCATTCATGCGCTCAAATAAGTGGTCTGGTTTCAGTGACCATGTAGCCAGACCTTTTTAACGTTTCACAACACTAAACAAAAAAAACAGAAAGAATTCACACAGTTGTGAATGATCTGACTGTGATAGTAGCCTGTCTGTCCCGGCGTGAGTGAACTCACTTCTAAAATGGCCCTGTTCTGACTTTTAAAGGATGTAGGTCTTTTTTTTTTAACAAGTCAGTTAAGAACACATTGCCCTTTCCGACTCGCAATCTCTCTTACCTTTCCTGTCTACTCTCCACTGTCCTATCTCAATAAAATAAATAAAATCCATAAAATATGAAAATAAAACGTTGTAGGGTCGTACCACTGGCAATGTTGAGGGAGTGATGTTTGTCCAGGGACCAGCCCCCTAAGTTGGAGGGCAGCAGCTCATATCCCTGCAGCACCGCTGTCCTCTTCTCCCACAGGATCTGACTAGGACACGTCTCATACTCAAACCCCACTGACACTGTAGAAAAACAGAGGAGAAATACCACTTTATTCTCCATCCCAAACTTTAGCATCACCTCATAAGTAACACAGAATTGAATCACATTGCATGGCACGTAGTCAGTGAATGCTTTAAATATACTCTTCATGGTCACACCAACCACATGTGATACACGGACGTGGACAAGGTTTAGTTTACTTCAATAAGAATGTTAATCAGGCGAGTGACATTTAATGAGACGTGTGTGTGTGTGTGTGTGTGTGTGTGTGTGTGTGTGTGTGTGTGTGTGTGTGTGTGTGTGTGTGTGTGTATGTGTGTGTGTGTGGAGAGAAACGTACTCAGCCTGATCACATGCTGTATGTGTGAATGAATGGGGCCCGAGGTAGACAACTGTTCACACCTACACAGTGTCACAGTATGTTACTGTGCTGGTGTTAACTTAATGAAACATGTGATAATTTAGAGAAGGATAGAAAGCTTATGTTTGATTAGTTGAGTGTGAGATTGTCAGAAAGCTCTGCCAACCTGTTGCAGTAACAGCTAACATGGTACTGTGTCTAGATAGATGGTTACATCTAATATAACAGAACAAACATCTCACGCTGCTACTCACCAGACGCTTGGGTCAGACCATAGATCCTCTGCCTGTAGGCATCTGTCTTGTCCCAGATGTAGGTGTAGGCCAGGTTAGGAGAGGCATGGAACCACTTCTGGAAGAGATGTCCCTCCACGGCCACCATCAGGTGCACCTTGGCCAGGGAGAGAGGCACCAGGGCCTGGGTCATGGTCACCTTCAGCAGGGCGCGGTACCCGGAGGCACGAGAGCTCAGGTAGCACAGCTTCAGACCTGTGCCCGGGATCTCCAACTGCTCATGAACCACCTAGGAGGAGCAGGGAGAGAGGGAAAGAGAGAGGAAGAGGAAGAGAGAGATGTGAGAGAGAGAAGACAAGAAAGTGTGAGAGAAACAGAGCTAGAGAGAGAGAGCTAGAGAGAGAGAGAGAGACAGAGCTAGAGAGAGAGAGAGAGAGAGAGAGACAGAGCTATAGAGAGAGACAGAGCTAGAGAGAGAGAGACAGAGCTAGAGAGAGACAGAGATAGAGACAGAGCTAGAGACAGAGAGAGAGAGACAGAGCTAGAGAGAGAGAGCTAGAGAGAGAGACAGAGAGAGAGAGAGAGAGAGAGAGACAGAGAGAGACAGAGAGAGAGCGAGATAGAGAGCGAGAGAGACAGAGCTAGAGAGAGACAGAGCTAGAGAGAGACAGAGCTAGAGAGAGTGAGAGAGAGAGAGTGAGAGACAGAGAGAGATACAGAGAGAGAGAGACAGAGCTAGAGAGAGACAGAGAGAGAGAGAGTGAGAGACAGAGCGAGAGACAGAGAGAGAGAGAGAGAGAGAGACAGAGAGAGAGAGAGATAGAGAGCGAGAGAGACAGAGAGCGAGAGAGATATAGAGCGAGAGCGCTGTGTATGTACTTGAGTCTCAGGGATGATGTGCCTCTCTGCAGGGTGGGAGCTGAAGAAGGAGGAGAGGGGCGAGGCCACCACCACAGGGTCTGGGTGGACGTAGCCACTGAGCTCACAGGCTGGGATGGTATTCTCCTCTGTCTTCAGCACCAGTGTGTCCATGGCATAGAACCGGTTCCAGGGCAGCCACACCGTGCGCTCCTGGCTCAGGAACGGAGCTCGCTCGAAGCGCAGGGCCAGAGACACACCCCCATTGGCCACCAGGTCAAATCTAGAGAGGAACAAAGACAGAGGACAAGGGGGTTATAAACCCTTTGATCCTCACCATCCTCAAATCACTCAAAGATATCTAAGTCATGGGGGACCTAAGGGACATAAATCCATTCATACATCTAAAGATCTGTTGTCATATTCAAACACCAAAAAATCCCCTACATGCCGTCCTGACGAGTCAAGGTGTAGCCATAGTGAGGGTACTTGACAAACGTCACGTTGACCCCCACCAGGGGTGTCCCGTCCGTGGTCACGACCTGGCCTCTGATCAACGCTGCCAGGCTGTAAGAGAGGATATAGCTGCAAGGTGAAGGTATGAAGATGGTGTAACAGCACATTAATCAAAACTCTCAATGTACATTGCATTCGGAAAGTATTCAGACCCCTTTACGTTTTACACATTTTGTTACGTTACAGTCTTATTCTAAAATGGATGAAATAGTTTTTTCCCCTCATCAATCTACACACAATACCGCATAAAGGCAAAGCAAAAACAGTTTTTGTTGTTGTTGTTGTTGCAAATATCACATTACACAAGTATTCAGACCCTTTACTCAGTACTTTGTTGAAGCACATTTGGCAGCGATTACAGCATCGTGTCTTCTTGGGTATGACGCTACAAGCTTGGCGCACCTGTATTTGGGGAGTTTCTCCCATTCTTCTCTGCAGATCCTCTCAAGCTCTGTCAGGTTGTATGGGGAGCGTCACTGCAAAGCTATTTTCAGGTTTCTCCAGAGATGTTCGATCGGGTTCAAGTCCGGGCTCTGGCTGGGCCAATCAAGGACATTCAGAGACTTGTCCCGAAGCCACTCCTGCGTTATCTTGGCTGTGTGCTTAGAGTCATGTCCTGTTGGAAGGTGAACCTTCGCCCCAGTCTGAGGTCCTGAGCGCTCTGGAGCAGGTTTTTAATCAAGGATCTGTCTGTACTTTGCTCTGTTCATCTTTCCCTCAATCCTGACTAGTCTCCCAGTCCCTGCCACTGAAAAACATCCCCACAGCATGATGCTGCCACCACCATGCTTCACCGTAGGGATGGTTCCAGGTTTACTCCAGACGTGACGCTTGGCATTCAGGCCAAAGAGTTCAATCTTGGTTTCATCAGACCAGAGAATCTTGTTTCTCATGGAAGAAGTTTGGTGCCTTTTGGCAAACTCCAAACAGGCCTTTTACTGACCAGTGGCTTCCGTCTGGCCACTCTACCATAAAGGCCTGATTGGTGGAGTGCTACAGAGATGGTTGCTCTTCTGGAAGGTTCTCCCATCTCCACAGCGAAACTCTGGAGCTCTGTCAGAGTGACCATCGGGTTCTTGCTAACCTCCCTGACCAAGGCCCTTCTCCCCAGATTACACAGTTTGGCCAGGCGGCCAGCTCTAGGAAAAGAGTCTTGGTGGTTTCAAACGTCTTCCATTTAACAACGATGGAGGCCACTGTGTTCTTGGGGACCTTCTATGCTGCAGAATTATTTTGGTACCCTTCCCCAGATCTGTGCCTCAACACAATCCTGACTCGGAGCGCTACGGACAATTCCTTCGACCTCATGGCTTTTGCTAGGACGTGCACTGTCAACTGTGGGACCATATATAGACAGGTGTGTGTGCCTTTCCAAATCATGTCCAATCAATTGGATTTACCACAGGTGAACTCCAATCAGGTTGTAGAAATGGAAACAGGAGGCACCTGAGCTCAATTTTCGAGTCTCATAGCAAACGGTCTGAACACTTATGTAAATAATAATAATACATTTGCAAAAACTTTTAAAAATCTGTTATCACTTTGTTATTAAGAGGTATTGTGTGTAGATTGATGAGAATAATTTTTTTTGTAATGTATCAAAATGTGGAAAGAGTCAAGGGGTCTGAATACTTTCCGAATGCACTGTATGACTGTGAAAGTCAGTGGTAATTACTTTAGAATATTCTGACCTTATGCTGATGTTTACTGTATAAACAGTTGATTATATCCTGAAGTAAGTAGAATTGATAGATGGGTACACTACCTTGAGTTGAAGGGGTTGTTTCCAGGGATGATGTGGGTGCCATCCCTCCCCACCAGTAACTTGACTCTGTCGTAGAATGACCTGACTTTCAGCGAAGGTGATTGGCTCTGCTGGATGATCTGCAGTGGATCCCTTGCTCCCAGGCACAGCGGATTGGTCAGGCACAGACTCTGAGCGCAGCAGTCGGGATCCATGCAGTCTGTCAGTCCGTCTGCAAGGGGAAGCACATGATACAATAATCTGGACAGACAGACACCGCTGCAACTAAATAATGATTCAATGGCGTTTTTTTGATTTGTCATTTTTTTCTTTTGTTGTTGGGCAGAATAGAACAAGATCATTGTCAAGTAGAAAACAGTGCAACAAAGAACATTTCAAAACATGCAGGTTTAGCATCTGTATACCCTCTCTACTGTGTCAATGTGAAACTACATATATGCAAATGTATATTCCCTTTCCATTCTTTTCATGAGTTCATTTATTTCTCCTCATCTAATGTTATATATTCATTAGGATGTGTGTGCTATTTTTGTCTCATTCTCAAGTTTTTTAATTAAATTTTTTTTTATTTAACCTTTATTTAACTAGTCAAGTCAGTTAAGAACAAATTCTTATTTACAATGACGGCCTACACCAGCCAAACCCGGGACGATGCTGGGCCAATTGTGCGCTGCCTTTATGGGACTCCTAATCACGGCTGGTTGTGATACAGCCTGGAATCAAACCAGTGTTTGTAGTGCCGCCTCTAGCACTGAGATGCAGTGCCTTAGACCACTGCGCCACTCAGGAGCCTACAAAGGAAGTTCTCCTTCAGAAATGGTGATCTGCACCCTGCTCTCCAGCACAGTGCCTGCCTGTCGTACTTTTAATAAAAAACAATGACATTGACATCAAAATCAAACGGGACATCACTCACAACCCTAAGGGCATATCCTCTCTCTCTCTCTCTGCATACTAACACAAGCAAGCGCGTTAATTCGGAACTGTCGAAACAAACACTTTCAACTATGCAAACTACTTTCAGACTTTGTAAACTTTTTCTGTCTGATCTTTCAGCTTTTATTTGGTGAAATAAAACAGACAAAGACAAACAGAGAGGGAGAGACAGAGAGGGAGGGGGACTGATAAACACCCGACAGACAGATTAAGGAAGTGAGTAGGAAGTATGACAACAACTCCAATGAAGAAGGAAGATGTTTTGGATTAACCACAACAGCCAGCCTGCCAGGCATCCAGCCACACATTGAAATGGCCTGTGCTGTAAGACTGTTAAAACCCCCTATCGTCCTCGGAGCATATTACCCTATTGCTCAGACGAGAGAGATTAAAGATGAAAGGCTTCCAGGGGCTGCATTAAGATACCTGGAAGCATAGCATCCGGACTCAATTGCCTGACATGCCACAGAGAAAGCCCTCTTTAAGATCGACATAGCTCTGGCCTCGGCACACTACTTAGCCGCTAAGCAAGGAAAAATAGTCATGGGTATTATTTTCATGTTAGATAACCCTGCACTGACAGATTGAATGGGGGCTGGCTGGCTGCTTGGAGCGGAGCTGCTGCATCTCCGAGGCATCTTTGATCCTCTCACAAATGGTCACAGGAGGAGGGGAGGAGGGGGAGGGGGGGGTCACTTAATCTTCCATCAGGGAGGGAGGAGGAGATAATATGGACATCCATCTCTGCAAACTCCAGGTCACTGATCCCCGTGCACTCTGGGGAGGAGAAGGTGAAGACGGCATCGATTCAGCCAGCTTCTCCTCTCCCCCCAGCCTGCTCAGCGCTAGCTCACACAGACAGAAGGATTCCATAATTGGGCCATTCAGGCCTGATAACACCAGCCTCACAATTACACCTCTCTGATCCTGGAGCAACTCACTGGGAGGAAAGGCGTCTGGCTGACTGGCTGACTGCTGCTCGTCCAGGAGAATCTAAGACCTTGTCAACTGCCATACCTGAGAGATGCTGCTGTGCCTTACAAGTGGATATTTACAGGAAATAAATAGATATTTTTCCCTCTTCAGCAGTATAGTTGTGAACCACTGTTGATTCCAAATCAAATCATGAGTCATGCATGGGAATGTCATACCTTCATTTTTCTTTTCATAGGAAAATCTACTAAGTGGACACAGCATTCCTCAGCCTTCCTCCTGTGAACCTTCACCACTCACCTCCTTCGTTGTCCTTGTTGTCGGCACAGGAGATCTCCATGGCAACACTGCAGCCAGGTCCTCTCCAGCCAGTGTGACATTCACAGTGCCAGCTGTTCTGACCCAGGCTGCATTGACCATTCCTGTTACACTGACCCGGACACCCATCTGAGAAAGAGAGAGGAGGTGGGGAGGAGAGGGAGGGGGGAAGGAGGGAGGGAGGGGAGTAGAGGGAGGGAGGGAGGGAGTGGGGAAGGAGAGGGAGGGAGGGAGGGAGTAGAGGGAGGGAGGGAGTGAGTGGGGAAGGAGAGGGAGGGAGAGAAGGGGTAGGGAGGGAGGGAGAGAGGGAGAGAAGGGGGAGGGAGGGAGGGAGGGAGTGAGTGGGGAAGGAGAGGGAGGGAGGGAGTGAGTGGGGAAGGAGAGGGAGGGAGGGAGGGAGAGAAGGGGTAGGGAGGGAGGGATGGAGGGAGAGAGGGAGAGAAGGGGGAGGGAGGGAGGAAAAGAGAGGAGGTGTGGATGGGACCAGAGAAGAGGTCAGTAATTGTGATTTAGTGACAGAGTAACTTGCACCAGCTCACCAACTTTATATCTTTAGTCTCTGTCTGACGTTGCAGGTTGCAGCACACAATAAGCGCTATAAAAAACACTATTGGCAGGGGAATTGCATTTCATCATAACAATGCTCTTCTTGTGCATGTGGATTTTATACAGCTATATACCCTAGCATCACAATGGAGGGATTTGGCGTGCGATAAATTGTTTTCTTCAATATCCATTCACAGCAAAGAGTATTCAATAAAAAAGAATAAGTTCACAGCCGATTAATTTGCGGTGGTTGATTTGCCTCTGGAGGCTGGCCGGGGTGTAGTGCTGCCTCATGAGAGAATTTGATTAGGGGAAGCTGATGAGATTACAAGACACAGGGAGTGAAATCAACAGGAGAGATGCTTTACAGTATATCATTGACGACTGCAGTCAATGTAATACACCCTCAGAAGATGTAATATTCTCCCAGGCTAGGTGAACGAAGAGGACATGATGAATGTTGCTGGGACATCTGTCGCAGTGGTGTAGGGTAGTCTGTACAGGAGACCAGAGGAATGGGACCTGGCTGTGGGGAGGTATTGGACTGTAAATCTACATAACTCACCCATGGTATTTAGTGAATTACCATCTCCAAGGTCAAAAGAGCAGTCCTCTCTGAGAGAGGTGATGAGAAATGTGAATCTATAAACTGTATTTAATAATCAGACACTTTCGTCGAATGGATGAACATTAAGTATTTTTCTGAACAGACAAAAAAAAATCTCATTAAAGCGTATTAACCTTTTACTTTAAGCCAGCTTAACAACATGGCTGCCGTTCCTGATGAGGAGCAGCACAGTCATTAGCATCCCAAAAGGGATGGGCACGCAGCTCCGCTGGTACGGTCCATCTATAAGTATTCTACCTACTGCTGGGCAGACGCAGCTACAAGGCCAAGTCCATTAATATTCCTATGGAGGGAGCAGAATGCTGCAGCAGAAATAGCAGCCTACTTAACATGGAGTAGAAATGCTCATGTAAACTGCTAGCTAACTGTGTGTTTACAACTAGCGTTTACAACTATACGTAGCTAGACAGAGAGACAAGCTAACAGGTGGACACTCACGAACAGATACAGACAGACCAAACATTACACGTTAGTCTTGTGTTTAACAAAGTACAGGAGAAAAGACTATGCAATGGGGACTGTTATGAAGGGGTACAAAGAGTGCACTAGCTGATGATCCCTATATGAGGGACCAATGGGGAAACTAGCGAATGGGAGTTAGCATTTGTATTTGTATTTATTATGGATCCCCATTAGCTGCAGCCAAAGCAGCAGCTACTCTTCCTGTGGTCCAGCAAAATGAAATAAGTTTATACAATTTTAAAAACATTACAATACATTCACAGATTTCACAACACACTGTGTGCCCTCAGGCCCCTACTCCACCACTACCACATATATATAGTACTAAATCCATGTGTATGTGTTTGTGTTGCATTACACTACTGTAACTCTAAAACTACCACTAAGACAGTGAGTACACACTTCACAATACCAAGGACGCCACTACACCTGTCTACACAGCACTATTTTAGGCCAAACAAATCAGACCACCACTTAGCCAAATACAATACCTTGTTACAAGCTATCCCAAAAGTTTGCATAAAAACAAAACATGTCGGGGTTTGAGAAGTTGTTTGTGTGTAGAGGAGGAAGTGGGATTCTCAAAATGGCGTGGTTCATCACAGATAAAAGAGGAGTGAGATGGAGGTGACTGACATCAAGACCACCTGCATCTGTCTCATCTTTACCTGTGAAAAACCACACCATTTAATGCAATTGAGCACAAAGTTGATAGCCATGTTTCAGTGAGAAACACACAGTCTTCAGACTTTAGTGCAGCTCGTTTTGAAGCCTTCCCCCCGGACTACAGCTTTTCATACTCTATCAGAAAAGGGGAAAGGTTGGGGGAACAGCCTCTATTTTTACTAATGCTCTCAGCTGTAAGGACATTTAGTTTAGAGAATGGATGTTTTGAGCATCATGTTATACTGATGAAATGTCAGCCACCAGTACTGGCTATAACCCTGTATAGGCCACCAAAGCACTGCCCCACTTTCTTTACCGATTTCTCTGAACCATTGTCTATTGTCCTTGAGAACTATGATAAAATCATTGTGTTGGGCGATTTTAATATTCATGCTGGCAGAGAGACTGACTTCAAGGACACTGAATTTATGAATCTTTTGAGCTCTATGGACTTTATCCAACATATTACTGGGCCCACCCATAACCACGGCCATATTCTGGACCTGGTTATAACCAAGGGGCTTTCTACTGGGCCCACCCATAACCACAGCCATACTCTGGGCCTGGTTATAACCAAGGGGCTTTCTACTGGGCCCACCCATAACCACAGCCATATTCTGGGCCTGGTTATTACCAAGGGGCTTTCTACTGGACCCGGCTATTACCAAGAGGCTTTTTACTGGACCTGGTTATAACCAAGGGGCTTTCTACTGGACCTGGTTATAGCCAAGGGGCTATCTACTGGACCTGGTTATAACCAAGGGGCTTTCTACTGGACCTGGTTATAACCAAGGGGCTTTCTACTGGACCTGGTTATAACCAAGAGGCTTTTTACTGGACCTGGTTATTACAAAGGGGTTTTCTACTGGACCTGGTTATAACCAAGGGGCTTTCTACTGGACCTGGTTATAACCAAGGGGCTTTCTACTGGACCTGGTTATAACCAAGAGGCTTTTTACTGGACCTGGTTATTACCAAGGGGCTTTCTACTGGACCTGGTTATAACCAAGGGGCTTTCTACTGGACCCGGCTATTACCAAGAGGCTTTTTACTGGACCTGGTTATAACCAAGGGGCTATCTACTGGACCTGGTTATAACCAAGAGGCTTGCTACTGGACCTGGTTATAACCAAGGGGCTTTCTACTGGACCTGGTTATAACCAAGGGGCTTTCTACTGGACCTGGTTATAACCAAGGGGCTTTCTATTGACATACCCTCTATTGTTGATGTTGCTTTATCTGAACGCCACTGTGTCTTTTTTACTACCTTTTTGCTCATAGCGCAGGGTAATACTGAACACATTATTAAGTGTGTATGAACAATACTCCATCACCTATTCTGCCTTCCTCTTGTGATGATTTAGTTGATCACTTTAATAGTAAATGAATGGCAACTATTGATGCCACAGCTCCAGTAAAGTTGAAAAAGGACACATGCAAACAGAGAACCCCTTGGATGAATGAGGAAACAAATCTGTTTAAAGAGAAATTGCAGAAAGGCAGAGAACAAGTAGAGAAAGTTGGAGGTCCATTATGATATACTGAGAGAGCAACTTGACATATATAACAAGACAATAGAAAATGCCAGAAGGGCTCATTTCTCTAACTTGATCACTACTAATCAGATTAATTTGAGAGTGCTCTTCTCAACCGTTGATGGCCTGATAAATCCTAACCCCCCACAAACATATGGGAACTTTCCTCCACATCTTAACCCGATGAGTTTGCAGCATATTTCAGAGATAAAATAACAAACACTAGGCTGGGGGATCAGTCAAGCAAGACGTGATGTGACTGAAAATGTGAAGTCTGATGATATGTGCCCTAGCCTACCACACAAAGGCTCTATGGATTTATTTTCCCTGGTTGACACAGACATGCTCAGGAAAGTGATATCACAACTTAAGCTTTCTACATGCCTTCTCGATCCCCCACAACCTTCTTCAAAACACTTTTTAATTGCATATTTGAAGAAGTGTTAATAACTCAGTGTTCACCGGCACTTTCCCCACTGCACTAAAAACTTCTACGGTGAAACTATTAAAGATTCTTCAGCTCTTAGCAATTTTCAGCCAATCTCCAACCTTCTATTCTTAAGTACAATTCTGGAGAAATGTGGATTTTAAACAGCTAAATGATTTTTTTAAAGTACCAACTGTAGTAAAATTGCAGTTTGGTTTCCGTGCCCACTACAGCACAGAGACAAGCCTTAGTTAGTGTGGTAAATGATTCTAGAGCCAACACAGATGCCAAACAGCTTTCTGCCCTTCTACTCTTGGATTTATACTGAACAAAAATATAAACGCAACATGCAACAATTTCTAAGATTTTACTGAGTTACAGTTCATATACTGTAAGGATATCAGTCAACTGAAATGAATTCATTAGGCCCTAATCTATGGATTTCACATGACTGGGCATGGGCGCAGCCATGGGTGGGCCTGGGATGGGGAGCCAGGTCCACCCACTGGGAAGACAGGCCCAGCCAATCAGAATTAGTTTTTCCCCACAAAAGGGCTTTATTACAGACAGAAATACTCCTCAGCACCACCTCAGATTAACCTGCAGGTGAAGAAGATGGATGTGGAGGTCCTGGGCTGGCATGGTTACACGTGGTCTGCGATTGTGAAGCCGGTTGGATGCACTGCCAAATTCTCTAAAACAATGGTAGAGAAATTAACATTACATTAGAAATTAGAAATTAACATTACAGACAGCTATGGTGGACATTCCAGCAGTCAGCATGCCAATTGTACGCTCCCTCAAAACTTTAGACATCTGTGGCAATGTGTTTTGTGACAAAACTGCACATTTTAGAGTGGCCTTTTATTGTCCCCAGCACAAGGTGCACCTGTGTGATGATCATTCTGTTTAATCAGCTTCTTGATATGCCACACTTGTCAGGTGGATGGATTATCTTGGCAAAGGAGAAATGCTCACTAACGGGGATGTAAACAAATTGTGGTCAAAATTTGAGAGAAAAAAGCTTTTTGCACTTATGGAACATTTCTGTGATTTTTTTTTTCAGCTCATGAAACATGGGACCAACACTTTACATGTTGCGTTTATATTTTTTGTTCAGTATAAGTGCTGCATTCGACACTGTTGACCATGATGTCCTGCTGGATAGACTGGAGAGGTGGGTTGGTCTCTCCGGTCCACTTCTAAATTGGTTTAGGATCTATTTAACCGGTCGACAGAGTTTTTTCTCACCCTTGATGTGCATAACTCAAGAGAAAATAGATATCACATGTGGCGTTCCACAAGGTTTGATTTTGGCTCTGTTACGGTTCAGTCTATATGTTACCCCTTGGCAGCGTTATCAGAAAGCACAGCATGGATTTTCATTGCTTACTCAGACGATTAACAACTCTACATTTCTGTGTCACCACATTTTAGATTCTGAACTAAAATTTCAAATCACACATTAGGAATGTGACCAAAATAGCTTTTTACCATCTGAGGAACATTGCCAAGGTGCGGCCGTTTCTCTCTCAGGCTGATACAGAGAGACTCATCCATGCTTTTATTACAAGCAGGCTTGACTACTGTAATGCTCTCCTGTCTGGTCTACCCAAGAAAGCCGACTACAAAACATCCAGAATGCTGCAGCACGTTTACTGACCAAGACCAGACAGACAGCACACATTACACCAGTTTTAAGGTCTCTGCACTGGCTGCCTGTGAGTTTTAGAATTCATTTTAAGATTCTTCTACTGGTTTTTAAATCAATCCATGACTGTACACCCCAATACATGTCAGACATGCTTTTCATTTACTATGCCCCCAGCCTCTGGAATAGCCTGCCAGAGAATCTGTGTAGGGCCGAAACTGTGGACATGAGATGGAGGTGATACTCAACATGACGTGGTTCATCACAGTAAAGTGGAGAGGAGATGAAGCTCCTTCTTCACACTCAACTCTCTCAACACTAATTAGAGAGGGACATAGAATGAACAGAGAATGGGAGCTAGCACACAGCGCTGGCCTTTTCACATGGCTCTAACAACACAGCCCACAGTGGAGCCTCAGGGAGATGTTTTTCTCATCAGATGGGAGGAAAATAACAGAGAGGAAATTAAAGCCCTTGGGGGGTGAATGAGGGGGCAGAGTGGCTGTCCCTATTTGTTGGCTCCCAGGAAGGCTGAGTGTGTCTTAGGGAGTACCGAGAGGCCTGCTGCCCAGGCTACTCTACTGGAGAGTGGATGACTAGCAATGTTGGCTCAAATCCCCCCCCCCCCCCCAAAGTGTTGTGAGCTGAAACTTTCATTTTGCAAGCGTTCTGTGCAACTTCTGGTACACGTGCAACTGTGAACACTTTACCCACTTTAAGATACAGTTTCCCACAGTGGCCAAAAGGCTATTGTGGCTATTTGAGGATTATGTAGTCGTATCAGAGTGGCCTATCAACTAAACCAATGGAGCAAATGCTTTACAAAACATGCTCTTTCAATTACATAGACTGAACAGGTGAATCCAGAGGAAAGCTATGATCCCTTATTGATGTCACTTGTTAAATCCACTTCAATCAGTGTGGATGAAGGGGAGGAGACACGTTAAATAAGGATTTTTAAACCTTGAGACAATTGAGACATGGATTGTGTATGTGTGCCATTCAGAGGGTGAATGGGCAAGACTAAAGCCAGGTGCACCTCTTTGAGTGTGTCAAGAACTGAAACGCTGCTGGGTTTTTCACGCTCAACAGTTTTCTGTTTGTATCAAGAATGGTCCACCACCCAAAGGACATCGAGCCAGCATCCAGCATTTGAGTCAACGTGGACCAGCATCCCTGTGGAACACTTTTGACACCTTGTAAAGTCCATGCCCCAATGAATTGAGGCTGTTCTGAGGTCAAAAGGGGGTGCAACTCAATATTAGGAAGGTGTTCTTAATGTTTTTGTCCACACAGTGTAGATAGCTGTTGTCTTCCATTATATTGCCTACAAAAGCTAATATGTGGTGTTCATGGCTTGACATTCTGGGACTAATGTTTTACTGGTCTGAAAGCTCAAATCCCTTTACAAAAATAGGGAATGATCTGTAACACAATTGGCTAAATAGGTGACTGAAAATTAACTCACTAACTAGCAACTCAACAAATGTGCACACACGGCGGCTACACATGGCGGCTACACGGCGGCTACACATGGCGGCTACACGGCGGCTACACGGCGGCTACACACGGCGGCTACACGGCGGCTACACATGGCGGCTACACGGTGGCTACACGGCGGCTACACATGGCGGCTACGCGGCGGCTACACATGGCGGCTACACGGCGGCTACACGGCGGCTACACACGGCGGCTACACGGCGGCTACACATGGCGGCTACACGGTGGCTACACGGCGGCTACACATGGCGGCTACGCGGCGGCTACACATGGCGGCTACGCGGCGGCTACACATGGCGGCTACACATGGCAGCTACACGGCGGCTACACATGGCGGCTACACGGCGGCTACACATGGCGGCTACACATGGCGGCTACACGGCGGCTACACGGCGGCTACACACGGCGGCTACACGGCGGCTACACACGGCGGCTACACGGTGGCTACACGGCGGCTACACATGGCGGCTACGCGGCGGCTACACATGGCGGCTACGCGGCGGCTACACATGGCGGCTACACATGGCAGCTACACGGCGGCTACACATGGCGGCTACACGGCGGCTACACGGCGGCTACACATGGCGGCTACACGGCGGCTACACATGGCGGCTACACGGCGGCTACACATGGCGGCTACACATGGCGGCTACGCGGCGGCTACACATGGCGGCTACACGGCGGCTACACGGCGGCTACACACGGCGGCTACACATGGCGGCTACACGGTGGCTACACGGCGGCTACACATGGCGGCTACGCGGCGGCTACACATGGCGGCTACGCGGCGGCTACACATGGCGGCTACACATGGCAGCTACACGGCGGCTACACATGGCGGCTACACGGCGGCTACACGGCGGCTACACATGGCGGCTACACGGTGGCTACACATGGCGGCTACGCGGCGGCTACACATGGCGGCTATACGGCGGCTACACATGGCGGCTACACATGGCAGCTACACGGCGGCTACACATGGCGGCTACGCGGCGGCTACACATGGCGGCTACGCGGCGGCTACACATGGCAGCTACACGGCGGCTACACATGGCGGCTACACGGCGGCTACACGGCGGCTACACATGGCGGCTACGCGGCGGCTACACATGGCGGCTATACGGCGGCTACACATGGCGGCTACACATGGCAGCTACACGGCGGCTACACATGGCGGCTACGCGGCGGCTACACATGGCGGCTACACGGCGGCTACACATGGCGGCTACACGGCGGCTTCACAGCGGCTACACATGGCGGCTACACGGTGGCTACACATGGCGGCTACACGGCGGCTACACATGGCGGCTACACGGTGGCTACACATGGCGGCTACACAGCTACACATGGCGGCTATGCGGCAGCTACACGTGGCTACATGGCGGTTACACGGCGGCTATACATGGCTACACGGCGGCTATATACGTGGCTACACGGCGGCTACACGACTCCACGGCGGCTACACGACTACACGGCGGCTACACGGCGGCTATATACATGGCTACGCGGCGGCTACACGGCGGCTACACGGCGGCTATATACATGGCTACACGGCGGCTATATACGCGGCTACACGCCGGCTCTGCTTTATGAGTTCAAATGCGCATCTAGGCTACTTTCCGACTACGGGTTACGGAAAAAAGGATTGTGCCAGTGAAATAGAACAAGGCCACTCCTCACCGGGCCAGCCAACAACAAATCCCCAATTTAGTCTTGAAGTAAGATCTGGTTTTGTTGCATATGAAAGGGACTGTTATTACGTTGATTCAATCCAATTACCATAGTCTGTTTAAAGCCAGGAAAGATAGTGTACTGTACATTTTTTTGTCAAGTTCAATCTTGTGCTGGCAATTCTTAATGCGCTCATCTTAGAGGGAACATTGGTGACTAGGCTGGGAGGCTGGAGATGGATGTGGAGATGTGGCTGGGTACTTTGACTATAAATTACCCATTTTCCCTCTCGTGGAGGAACCAATCCAGATGAACAGGAGAGCTTGTTAATGACGTGGAGGAGAGGAGCAGGAAAGGAGGACACATCAGAATCAGTGGCTATATCTGCTGCTGAGAGACAGAATGCTCTTTATATAACCATAGAAAAAGAGCTACATTGTGGAAGGACAAACATTGGACAGGATCAGGAAGTGACACTACCGCCTCATAACGTAAGGCTTAGGGAACAAACACCATGTATCTTTTAAACATGTGGGTGACAGTTTCTCTGTTTGGCTGAGAGTTACTACAGTGGGAGGATAGAGGCAGCGTACTAATGTTTGTGTTAGTATGTTAGCGTGTCAGGGTGTTGGCTGATTGGCCAGATGCATACCGATGGTGCAGTGCTCTCCGTTCCAGCCCTGTTGGCACTGACACTTTCCGTCCCGGCAGGTCCCGTGCTTTACACACAACGGGTTGCAGACACGCTGGTCACATCCGGCGCCGGTCCAGCCCTCATCACAGCGACACACTCCGCCAAAACACACGCCGTGGGCGCCACAGTCCGACGAGCAAACCTCTGTGGAGGCACAGTAGCACAGTAAAAGACAGTGGATCCGCATACTAGATGAACAGAGGGAAAGGGTTTTCACAGAGGAGCTGTGGATGAACAGAGGGAAAGGGTTTTCACAGAGGAGCTGTGGATGAACAGAGGGAAAGGGTTTTCACAGAGGAGCTGTGGATGAACAGAGGGAAAGGGTTTTCACAGAGGAGCTGTGGATGAACAGAGGGAAAGGGTTTTCACAGAGGAGCTGTGGATGAACAGAGGGAAAGGGTTTTCACAGAGGAGCTGTGGATGAACAGAGGGAAAGGGTTTTCACAGAGGAGCTGTGGATGAACAGAGGGAAAGGGTTTTCACAGAGGAGCTGTGGTCATGGTGACTAGGGGCGGCAGTATATACACCACCGTTCAAAAGTTTGGGGTCACTTAGAAATGTCCTTGTTTTTGAAAGAAAAACTATTTTTTTGTCCATTAAAATAACATCAA
The DNA here is from genome assembly GCF_901001165.1 of Salmo trutta. Lineage (NCBI taxonomy): Eukaryota > Metazoa > Chordata > Actinopteri > Salmoniformes > Salmonidae > Salmo > Salmo trutta. The sequence continues at coordinate 8,073,691 of NC_042975.1, read as the reverse complement.
ATTGATCAGAGATACAGTGTATTTTTTAACATTTTATTTATTTATTTCACCTTTATTTAACCATGTAGGCTAGTTCTCATTTGCAACTGCGACCTGGGCAAAATATAGCATAGCAGTTCGACACATACCAAACAGAGTTACACATGGAATAAACAAAACATACAGTCAATAATACAGTAGAAAAAAAGAAAACAAAAAGTCTATATACAGTGAGTGCAAATGAGGTAAGATAAGGCAGTTAAGGCAATAAATAGGCCATAAATAAACAATGTGTAGACATTGTTAATGTTGTAAATGACTATTGTAGCTGGAAACGTCTGACGAAACTGACTTGCCTAGTTAAATAAAGGTAAAAAAATCAATTAAAATAGGTGTACAGAGGCCCATTATCAGCAACCATCACTCCTGTGTTCCAATGGCACGTTGTGTTAGCTAATCCAAATCTATAATTTTAAAAGGCAAATTGATCATTAGAAAACACTTTTGCAATTATGTTAGCACAGCTGAAAACTGTTGTCCTGATTAAAGAAGCAATACAACTGGCCTTCTTTAGACTAGTTGAGTATCTGTAGCATCAGCATTTGTCGGTTCTATTACAGGCTCAAAATGGCCAGAAACAAAGAATTTTCTTCTGAAACTCGACAGTCTATTCTTGTTCTGAGAAATGAAGGCTATTCTATGTGAGAAATTGCCAAGAAACTGAAGATCTTGTACAATGCTGTGTACTACTCCCTTCACAGAACAGAGCAAACTGGCTCTAACCAGAATAGAAAGAGGAGTGGGAGGCCCCGGTGCACAACTGAGCAAGAGGGCAAGTACATTAGAGTGTCTAGTTTGATAAACAGACACCTCACAAGTCCTCAAATGGCAGCTTCATTAAATAGTACCCACAAAACACCAGTCTCAACGTCAACAGTGAAGAGGCAACTCCGGGATGCTGGCCTTCTAGGCAGAGTTCCTCTGTCCAGTGTCTGTGTTCTTTTGCCAATCTTAATATTTTCTTTTTATTGGCCAGTCTGAGATATTGCAACTCTGCATAGAAGGCTAGCATGCTGATAATGGGCCTCTGTACGCCTATGTAAATATTCCATACAAAATCTGCTGTTTCTAGCTACAATAGTCATTTACAACATTAACACTGCATTTCCGATCAATTTGATGCTATTTATAAAGGACACATTTTTTTTTTTTTTTTAAACAAGGACATTTCTAAGTGACCCCAAACTTTTGAACGGTAGTGTATATAAAAAAAATAACTAAAGACACACATAAAAAACAACTAAAGAATAATATCGTGTGGTTGTCAGTTCCACATACATGTCAGTATATACACACAAAAATAAGGTCGCATGGGGAGAGGCGTTGTTCCATGAGGTGTCACCTACCCATGGAGCAGTCTGGTCCCATCCAGTTTGGATCGCAGCTACAGATGCCCGTGTCGGGTATGAAGGCCCCGTGTCCGTGACACTGGTCTGGGCACTGGGCCCTGGGATGCTCACAGAGGGGGCCTGCCCAGCCTGGTTTACAGTGGCACTGCCCACTTGCACAGCTACCATGGCCAGAGCAGCCAGGGTCCAAACAGTCCACTGGAACACAGAACAGCAAGAGAGACATGATGTCAATGCACCACGCTCAAAAACTTTATTAGTAGTAGTAGCAGCAGTAGAGAATAGTGAATATACTTAAAGCGGTGAATATAATGAAAGACAGGAAGTAAACGACAGCCATTACTGCTGTCTTTTTCAGTCTCTTTCTATAATCCGAACTCTCTCTAGTCCTCCATCACTGTCTCCCTTCTACCCCTCTCTTCTCTTCAACCTACTTTTGGCTCCATCTTCACTTCATCCCAGCTGAGCAGAAACCCATCAGAACACAATTGAATGAATCAGATCCAGGGCAATTCTTTAAAAGCCGGATCAATAAAATGGATTCCATTCCCTTAATAAAGTTTCTGATGTATAAACCACTGCAGTCTCATCCATTCTGAAACTTAATATGGCACTAAAGTAGAGACAATTGTGTGTGTGTGTGTGCGTGTGCATGTATCCGAGAGTGTGTGTGAACGAGTGTGTATGTGAACGTGTGTGTGTGTGTGTGAACGAGTGTGTATGTGATAGGGATAAGCTCTATTCTAGCACTTACCTTCCTCACAGGTGTCGCCACGGTAACCGGCGGAGCATGTGCAAGAGCCCTCGGAGCAGGTGCCGTGGCCGTTACACTCTGGGTCAATGCACTGGCCCACTGAGACATCACACTCTGGACCCTTCCATCCGCTGTAGCAGATACACAAGCCCTTGTCATATTGGCCATTCCCACTGCAGAGGACTGGGCAGGCAGCTAGACAGGAGAAATGAGAGACACAGCAGGTAAGACGAGGTGCAAGACAGCGGCTTCGCATCCTGTTCTGGATTAGTGAGTCACTCATGTTGAGATTGTCATTTTGGACATGACTCAAAATAACTCACGGTGTCTCTTTTTATGAGTTTCAAGATAGGGGTAAAATATTCTATATTATAAACTGGGGTGGTTCGAGCCCTGAATGCTGATTGGCTGAAAGAAAAGCTATATCAGACTGTATACCATGGGTATGACAAAACATTTATTTTACTGTTCTAATTACGTTGATAACCAGTTTATAATAGCAATTAGGCACCTCGGAGGTTTGTGGTATATGACCAATGTGTCCATAAGAACAGGCCTTAGCCGTGGAATATTGGCCATATACCACAGCCCCTCTGGCCTTATTGCTTAGTTATAAACTGGGTGGTTTGAGCCCTGAATGCTGATTGGTTGAACGGCTAAGGGCTGTATCCATGCACTCCTCATTGCGTCGTGAGTAAGAACAGCCCTAAGCCGTGGTATATTGGCCATAAATAACACATCCTCTGGCCTTATTGCTTGAATATACCTATACAATACCTATAATATACCTATACAATACCTATAATATATACCTATACAATACCTATACAATACCTATAATATATACCTATACAATACCTATAATATATACCTATACAATACCTATAATATATACCTATACAATACCTATAATATATACCTATACAATACCTATAATATACCTATACAATACCTATAATATACCTATACAACACCTATAATATATACCTATACAATACCTATAATATACCTATACAATACCTATAATATATACCTATACAATACCTATAATATATACCTATACAATACCTATAATATGCCTATACAAACCAATATAATCTAGGTGATAACAAAGTTCGTACCTTTGGCACAATCCATGCCATGGAACCCTGGGAAGCAGTGGCACACACCCGACATACACTCTCCGTTTCCATGGCAATTCTGCGGGCATTCTTGCACTGAATCTAAGATTGAACAGCAAGGATTGAAACAGACAAGATATTACTATATAAAAAAAGACTGTATATATGAATATATTATTATAACCAAATATATATGAATATATTATTATTGAATCCAAATATATATGAATATATTATTGAATCCAAATATATATGAATATATTATTATTATAACCAAATATATATTAATATATTATTATTAAAACCAAATATATATGAATATATTATTATTAAATCCAAATATATTTTAATATATTATTATTATAACCAAATATATATTAATGATGAAATATTATATACAATAGAGAAGGATGTGATTGTTCCCTCTCCTTCTCCCTCCTCTATTATCCCTCTCCCTCTCCCTCCTCTAATATCCCTCTCCTTCTCCCTCCTCTAATATCCATCTCCTTCTCCCTCCTCTAATATCCCTCTCCTTTCACCTCCTCTAATATCCCTCTCCCTCTCCCTCCTCTATATCCCTCTCCTTCTCCCTCCTCTAATATCCCTCTCCTTCTACCTCCTCTATATCCCTCTCCTTCTCCCTGCTCTAATATCCATCTCCTTCTCCCTCCGCTATTATCCTTCTCCCTCCTCTAATATCCCTCTCCCTCTCCCTCCTCTAATATCCCTCTCCTTCTCCCTCCTCTAATATCCCTCTCCTTCTCCCTCCTCTAATATCCCTCTCCCTCTCCCTCCTCTAATATCCCTCTCCTTTCACCTCCTCTATTATCCCTCTCCTTCTCCCTCCTCTAATATCCCTCTCCTTCTCCCTCCTCTAATATCCCTCTCCTTTCACCTCCTCTATTATCCATCTCCTTCTCCCTCCTCTAATATCCCTCTCCTTTCACCTCCTCTAATATCCCTCTCCTTCTCCCTCCTCTAATATCCCTCTCCTTCTCCCTCCTCTAATATCCCTCTCCTTTCACCTCCCTCTATATCCCTCTCCTTCTCCCTCCTCTAATATCCCCCTCCTTTCACCTCCTCTAATATCCCTCTCCCTCTCCCTCCTCTAATATCCCTCTCTTTCTCCCTCCTCTAATATCCCTCTCCTTTCACCTCCTCTAATATCCCTCTCCTTTCACCTCCTCTATTATCCATCTCCTTCTCCCTCCTCTAATATCCATCTCCTTCTCCCTCCTCTAATATCCCTCTCCTTCTCCCTCCTCTAATATCCCTCTCCTTTCACCTCCTCTAACATCCATCTCCTTCTCCCTCCTCTAATATCCCTCTCCTTCTCCCTCCTCTAATATCCCTCTCCTTTCACCTCCTCTAATATCCCTCTCCTTCTCCCTCCTCTAATATCCCTCTCCTTCTCCCTCCTCTAATATCCCTCTCCTTCTCCCTCCTCTATATCCATCTCCTTCTCCCTCCTCTAATATCCCTCTCCTTTCACCTCCTCTAATATCCCTCTCCTTCTCCCTCCTCTAATATCCCTCTCCTTCTCCCTCCTCTAATATCCCTCTCCTTCTCCCTCCTCTAACATCCATCTCCTTCTCCCTCCTCTAATATCCCTCTCCTTTCACCTACTCTAATATCCCTCTCCTTCTCCCTCCTCTAATATCCCTCTCCTTCTCCCTCCTCTAATATCCCTCTCCTTCTCCCTCCTCTAATATCCCTCTCCTTCTCCCTCCTCTAATATCCATCTCCTTCTCCCTCCTCTATTATCCATCTCCTTCTCCCTCCTCTAATATCCCTCTCCTTCACCTCCTCTAATATCCCTCTCCTTCTCCCTCCTCTAATATCCCTCTCCTTCTCCCTCCTCTAATATCCCTCTCCTTCTCCCTCCTCTAATATCCCTCTCCTTTCCCTCCTCTAATATCCTCTCCTTTCACCTCCTCTAATATCCCTCTCCTTCTCCCTCCTCTATATCCCTCTCCTTCTCCCTCCTCTAATATCCCTCTCCTTCTCCCTCCTCTAATATCCATCTCCTTCTCCCTCCTCTAATATCCCTCTCCTTCTCCCTCCTCTATATCCCTCTCCTTATCCCTCCTCTATTATCCCTCTCCCTCCTCTAATATCCCTCTCCTTCTCCCTCCTCTAATATCCATCTCCTTCTCCCTCCTCTATTATCCCTCTCCTTCTCCCTCCTCTAATATCCCTCTCCTTCTCCCTCCTCTAATATCCCTCTCCTTCTCCCTCCTCTAATATCCCTCTCCTTCTCCCTCCTCTAATATCCCTCTCCTTCTCCCTCCTCTATTATCCTTCTCCCTCCTCTATATCCCTCTCCTTCTCCCTCCTCTAATATCCCTCTCCTTCTCCCTCCTCTAATATCCCTCTCCTTCTCCCTCCTCTAATATCCATCTCCCTCTCCCTCCTCTAATATCCGTCTCCTTTCACCTCCTCTATTATCCTTCTCCCTCATCTAATATCCCTCTCCTTCTCCCTCCTCTAATATCCCTCTCCTTCTCCCTCCTCTATTTTCCTTCTCCCTCCTCTATATCCCTCTCCTCTCCCTCCTCTAATATCCCTCTCCTTCTCCCTCCTCTAATATCCCTCTCCTTCTCCCTCCTCTAATATCCTCTCCTTCTCCCTCCTCTATTATCCTCTCCTTCTCCCTCCTCTAATATCCTTCTCCTTTCACCTCCTTATCCCCTCCTCTAATATCCCTCTCCTTCTCCCTCCTCTAATATCCCTCTCCTTCTCCCTCCTCTATTATCCCTCTCCTTCTCCCTCCTCTATTATCCCTCTCCTTCTCCCTCCTCTAATATCCCTCTCCATCTCCCTCCTCTATTATCCTTCTCCCTCCTCTATATCCCTCTCCTTCTCCCTCCTCTAATATCCCTCTCCTTCTCCTCCTCTATATCCCTCTCCTTCTCCCTCCTCTAATATCCCTCTCCTTCTCCCTCCTCTAATATCCCTCTCCTTCTCCCTCCTCTATTATCCTTCTCCCCTCCTCTATATCCCTCTCCTTCTCCCCTCCTCTAATATCCCTCTCCTTCTCCCTCCTCTAATATCCCTCTCCTTCTCCCTCCTCTAATATCCATCTCCCTCTCCCTCCTCTAATATCCCTCTCCTTTCACCTCCTCTAATATCCCTCTCCTTCTCCCCTCCTCTAATATCCCTCTCCTTCTCCCTCCTCTAATATCCATCTCCCTCTCCCTCCTCTAATATCCCTCTCCTTCTCCCTCCTCTATATCCATCTCCTTTCACCTCCTCTAATATCCCTCTCCTTCACCTCCTCTATTATCCTTCTCCCTCCTCTAATATCCATCTCCTTCTCCCTCCTCTAATATCCCTCTCCTTCTCCCTCCTCTAATATCCCTCTCCTTTCACCTCCTCTAATATCCCTCTCCTTCTCCCTCCTCTATTATCCTTCTCCCTCCTCTAATATCCATCTCCTTCTCCCTCCTCTAATATCCCTCTCCTTCTCCCTCCTCTAATATCCCTCTCCTTCTCCCTCCTCTATTATCCCTCTCCTTCTCCCTCCTCTAATATCCCTCTCCCTCTCCCTCCTCTAATATCCCTCTCCCTCCTCTAATATCCCTCTCGTTCTCCCTCCTCTATATCCCTCTCCTTTCACCTCCTCTATTATCCTTCTCCCTCCTCTAATATCCATCTCCCTCTCCCTCCTCTAATATCCCTCTCGTTCTCCCTCCTCTAATATCCCTCTCCTTCTCCCTCCTCTAATATCCCTCTCCCTCCTCTATTATCCTTCTCCCTCCTCTAATATCCCTCTCCTTCTCCCTCCTCTAATATCCCTCTCCTTCTCCCTCCTCTAATATCCCTCTCCCTCCTCTAATATCCCTCTCCTTCTCCCTCCTCTATCATCCCTCTCCTTCTCCCTCCTCTAATATCCATCTCCTTCTCCCTCCTCTATTATCCCTCTCCTTCTCCCTCCTCTAATATCCCTCTCCTTCTCCCTCCTCTATTATCCATCTCCTTCTCCCTCCTCTAATAACCCTCTCCTTTCACCCCCTCTAATATCCCTCTCCCTCTCCCTCCTCTAATATCGCTCTCCTTCTCCCTCCTCTAATATCCATCTCCTTCTCCCTCCTCTAAATCATCTCCTTCTCCCTCCTCTAATATCCCTCTCCTTTCACCTCCTCTATTATCCTTCTCCCTCCTCTATATCCCTCTCCTTCTCCTCCTCTAATATCCCTCTCCTTCTCCCTCCTCTAATATCCTTCTCCCTCCTCTAATATCCCTCTCCCTCTCCCTCCTCTAATATCCCTCTCCCTCCTCTAATATCCATCTCCTTCTCCCTCCTCTAATATCCCTCTCCTTCTCCCTCCTCTAATATCCCTCTCCTTCTCCCTCCTCTATTATCCTTCTCCTTCTCCCTCCTCTAATAACCCTCTCCTTTCACCTCCTCTATATCCCTCTCCTTCTCCCTCCTCTATATCCCTCTCCTTCTCCCTCCTCTAATATCCCTCTCCTTCTCCCTCCTCTATATCCCTCTCCTTCTCCCTCCTCTAATATCCCTCTCCTTCTCCCTCCTCTAATATCCCTCTGCTTCTCCCTCCTCTAATATCCTCTCCTTCTCCCTCCTCTAATATCCCTCTCCTTTCACCTCCTCTATTATCCTTCTCCCTCCTCTAATATCCCTCTCCTTCTCCCTCCTCTATTATCCTTCTCCTCCTCTATTATCCCTCTCCTTCTTCTCCCTCCTTATATCCCTCGCCTTCTCTTCCCTCCTCCCTCCTCTAATATCCCTCTCCTTCTCCCTCCTCTAATATCCATCTCCCACTCCCTCCTCTAATATCCCTCTCCTTTCACCTCCTCTATTATCCTTCTCCTTCTCCCTCCTCTAATATCCATATCCCTCTCCCTCCTCTAATATCCCTCTCCTTTCACCTCCTCTATTATCCTTCTCCCTCCTCTAATATCCATCTCCTTCTCCCTCCTCTAATATCCCTCTCCTTCTCCCTCCTCTAATATCCCTCTCCTTCTCCCTCCTCTAATATCCCTCTCCTTCTCCCTCCTCTAATATCCCTCTCCTTCTCCCTCCTCTATTATCCCTCCCTTCTCCCTCCCTTCTCCTTCTCCCTCCTCTAATATCCCTCTCCTTCTCCCTCCTCTAATATCCCCTCCTCTTCTCCCTCCTCTATTATCCATCTCCTTCTCCCTCCTCTAATATCCCTCTCCCTCCTCTATATCCTCTCCTTTCACCTCCTCTATTATCCTTCTCCCTCCTCTAATATCCCTCTCCTTCTCCCTCCTCTAATATCCCTCTCCTTCTCCCTCCACTATTATCCCTCTCCTTCTCCCTCCTCTAATATCCCTCTCCCCTCCTCTAATATCCCTCTCCCTCCTCTAATATCCCTCTCCTTCTCCTCCTCTATTATCCCTCTCCTTCTCCCTCCTCTAATATCCCTCTCCTTCTCCCTCCTCTATTATCCCTCTCCTTCTCCCTCCTCTAATATCCCCTCTCCCTCCTCTAATATCCCTCTCCTTCTCCCTCCTCTATTATCCCTCTCCTTCTCCCTCCTCTAATATCCATCTCCTTCTCCCTCCTCTATATCCCTCTCCTTCTCCCTCCTCTAATATCCCTCTCCTTCTCCCTCCTCTATATCCCTCTCCTTTCTCCCTCCTCTAATATCCCTCTCCTTCTCCCTCCTCTAATATCCCTCTCCCTCTCCCTCCTCTAATATCCACCTCCTTCTCCCTCCTCTATTATCCCTCTCCTTCTCCCTCCTCTAATATCCCTCTCCTTCTCCCTCCTCTAATATCCATCTCCTTCTCCCTCCTCTAATATCCCCTCTCCTTCTCCCTCCTCTAAATCCCTCTCCATCTCCTCTCTAATATCCATCCTCTCCCTCCTCTAATATCCCTCTCCTTCTCCCTCCTCTAATATCCCTCTCCTTCTCCCTCCTCTAATATCCCTCTCCTTCTCCCTCCTCTAATATCCCTCTCCTTCTCCCTCTCCCTCCTCTAATATCCCTCTCCTTCTCCCTCCTCTATTATCCCTCTCCTTCTCCCTCCTCTAATATCCCTCTCCTTCTCCCCTCCTCTAATATCCCTCTCCCTCCTCTAATATCCCTCTCCTTCTCCCTCTCCCTCCTCTAATATCCCTCTCCCTCCTCTATTATCCCTCTCCTTCTCCCTCCTCTAATATGCCTCTCGTTCTCCCCTCCTCTATATCCCTCTCCTTTCACCTCCTCTATTATCCTTCTCCCTCCTCTATCATCCCTCTCCTTCTCCCTCCTCTATCATCCCTCTCCTTCTCCCTCCTCTAATATCCATCTCCTTCTCCCTCCTCTATTATCCCTCTCCTTCTCCCTCCTCTAATATCCCTCTCCTTCTCCCTCCTCTAATATCGCTCTCCTTCTCCCTCCTCTATTATCCTTCTCCTTCTCCCTCCTCTAATAACCCTCTCCTTTCACCTCCTCTATATCCCTCTCCTTCTCCCTCCTCTATATCCCTCTCCTTCTCCCTCCTCAACTATCCCTCTCCTTCTCCCTCCTCTATATCCCTCTCCTTCTCCCTCCTCTAATATCCCTCTCCTTCTCCCTCCTCTAATATCCCTCTCCTTCTCCCTCCTCTAATATCCATCTCCTTCTCCCTCCTCTAATATCCCTCTCCCTCCTCTAATATCCCTCTCCTTCTCCCTCCTCTATTATCCTTCTCCCTCCTCTAATATCCCTCTCCTTCTCCCTCCTCTAATATCCCTCTCCTTCTCCCTCCTCTATTATCCTTCTCCCTCCTCTATCATCCCTCTCCTTCTCCCTCCTCTAATATCCCTCTCCTTCTCCCTCCTCTATTATCCCTCTCCTTCTCCCTCCTCTAATATCCCTCTCCTTTCACCTCCTCTATTATCCTTCTCCCTCCTCTAATATCCATCTCCTTCTCCCTCCTCTATATCCCTCTCCTTTTCCCCTCCTCTAATATCCCTCTCCCTCTCCCTCCTCTAATATCCTTCTCCCTCCTCTATTATCCCTCTCCTTCTCCCTCCTCTAATATCCCTCTCCCTCCTCTAATATCCCTCTCCTTCTCCCTCCTCTAATATCCCTCTCCTTCTCCCTCCTCTAATATCCCTCTCCCTCCCCTCCTCTAATATCCCTCTCCTTCTCCCCCCTCTAATATCCCTCTCCTTTCACCTCCTCTAATATCCCTCTCCTTCTCCCTCCTCTAATATCCCTCTCCTTCTCCCTCCTCTAATATCCCTCTCCTTTCACCTCCTCTAATATCCCTCTCCTTCTCCCTCCTCTAATATCCCTCTCCTTCTCCCTCCTCTAATATCCCTCTCCTTTCACCTCCTCTAATATCCCTCTCCTTCTCCCCTCCTCTAATATCCCTCTCCTTCTCCCTCCTCTATTATCCTTCTCCCTCCTCTATATCCCTCTCCTTCTCCCTCCTCTAATATCCCTCTCCTTCTCCCTCCTCTAATATCCCTCTCCTTCTCCCTCCTCTAATATCCATCTCCCACTCCCTCCTCTAATATCCCTCTCCTTTCACCTCCTCTATTATCCTTCTCCTTCTCCCTCCTCTAATATCCATATCCCTCTCCCTCCTCTAATATCCCTCTCCTTTCACCTCCTCTATTATCCTTCTCCCTCCTCTAATATCCATCTCCTTCTCCCTCCTCTATTATCCCTCTCCTTCTCCCTCCTCTAATATCCCTCTCCTTCTCCCTCCTCTAATATCCCTCTCCTTCTCCCTCCTCTAATATCCCTCTCCTTCTCCCTCCTCTATATCCCTCTCCTTCTCCCTCCTCTAATATCCCTCTCCTTCTCCCTCCTCTAATATCCCTCTCCTTCTCCCTCCTCTAATATCCATCTCCTTCTCCTCCTCTAATATCCCTCTCCTTCACCTCCTCTATTATCCTTCTCCCTCCTCTAATTTCCATCTCCTTCTCCCTCCTCTAATATCCCTCTCCTTCTCCCTCCTCCCCTCTCCTTCTCCCTCCTCTATATCCCTCTCCTTCTCCCTCCTCTAATATGCCTCTCCCTCTCTCCTCTAATATCCCTCTCCTTCTCCCTCCTCTAATATCCCTCTCCTTCTCCCTCCTCTAATATCCCTCTCCTTCTCCCTCCTCTAATATCCCTCTCTTTCTCCCTCCTCTAATATCCCTCCTTCTCCCTCCTCTAATATCCCTCTCCTTTCACCTCCTCTAATATCCCCTCTCCTTCTCCCTCCTCTAATATCCCTCTCCTTCTCCTCCTCTAATATCCGTCTCCTTCTCCCTCCTCTATAATCCCTCTCCAGTTTTGATCAGGCAGACTCCTTCCCTCATCACCTCTTACCTCCCTACCGTTCATAATTAGAGATGTCTAAATAATTAACAGTCATTAAAGTTTTACTGAAGTCTGAACCTGCTAGCCTTTCTATAGCTAATATAATAGTCTGTTAAAATAGAGTTTAACGCAGAACGTCTAGTGTTTGAAGGAAGAATGAACTCGGGCACTATACTGGGTAGGCAGCTCCTGGCAGCAAGTAATACATGCATCTGTTGAGATTTAGGAATTCTTATTACCATTGTTTATCTGTAAACATCCATTAGCAGAGAGACAATTAGCTAAGAAATAAAAAATGCACTGCACCGATAATTGAAAATGCCTCTGTGGCGTGACTGTCTAACACATGATTTAAATGATTCAGTACACTACAACTTCTTAGCTTGGCCCAAAGGTCCTCACACCCCTTCGTCCTCCTTAATCACACCAGTATTCATCCCCACTGCAGAGGTAAGTACAGTATCTGTAATTGAATTGCTTCGATCCCTCAGTGTCCCCATGGCAGTACGGCAGAGGGAGAGGCTACTCCAGCCACCGCTGTGTGTTGTGTGTGCTTCCCCACGGACGATTACAGGTTTACGGAAGTATCAAAGGCAAATGAACAACGAGCAGATTCGTATTTGTATACTAAAAGAGTCTACTGTATGAATACAAAACGCTGGCTTTGACCTCATGTATATCAATGTGTCTCTTTAGGCTGACCTGCACAGGACTCTAGGGCAGAGTTAGGAGCTACAGTTGCCAAGCTAAGCCATCCATCTCTGCTCTCTTCTTCCTCTCTTTCAGTCAAGGTGAAGGTCCGGTTCTGTTCTCTTGGCCTGGGTTCTCCTCTCAGCAGCATCCTCCTCAGAGAATGTTATCATTCAAATTGATCTCTAAATCAAAGAGGTTGTGTCATGCTTTCCCTGCAGCAGAGCCTACATGTGTGGACATAGTGGTTCTCTTTCATGGGGGCTCCAGAGAGTCACGAATACTTCAAAAACCAAAATGAGTGGAAACATTTGCTGTGTTTTTACCTGTTGTTTGTTCTCAGCTGTTGCGTGCTTGTCTAGTGTTCAGGGACGGCCAACTGTGTGACAGGCGCTGTGTGCAGACGGAGAGGACTCCACAGGGATCTCTTTTTATGACTCAATCTCTATCCTTTCCAACACTTTTATCAGTTCTCACTCCCAATATCAGTCTAAGCCTATCAGACCAACAGGAATGCAATCCTGGAATGGTGAATTTGTAAAACTCACTCAGAGGTGTTACTTAGTACCAGAATCCTAAATGTTCCGCCCTGGCTTTACAAGGAGAATATAGAAGTGTAAAGCAAGCAGGTAAATATCATAACAGCACCCACCTAGGGCCATGGTGCTGAAGGAGACAGACTCCTTGTCCTTGCCGTCGTTGTAGAAGGCCAGATGCCAGGTGCCAGGGTCCAGGTACTGAACAAAGATGGCCTCATTCAGAACCACCGTGTGGATGCTGCGGCGCTCCCGAGGAGACTCCACCACGCTCCACTTCTCCTTCCCGTCCAGACGCTCCATGTAGTCATACTGGATACAGAGATCAGGGTTAGGGGTTAGAGAGACAGGGAGGGAGAGACAGCAGAGAGAACAGGGTTAGTGAGGGAGAGAGGGAGGGAGGGACAACAGAGAGAACAGGGTTAGTGAGGGAGAGAGGGAGGGAGGGACAGCAGAGAGAACAGGGTTAGTGAGGGAGAGAGGCAGGGAGGGACAACAGAGAGAACAGGGTTAGTGAGGGAGAGAGGGAGGGAGGGACAACAGAGAGAACAGGGTTAGTGAGGGAGAGAGGGAGAGAGGGACAGCAGAGAGAACAGGGTTAGTGAGGGAGAGAGGGAGGGAGGGACAGCAGAGAGAACAGGGTTAGTGAGGGAGAGAGGGAGGGAGGGACAACAGAGAGAACAGGGTTAGAGAGGGAGAGAGACAGGGAGGGACAACAGAGAGAACAGGGTTAGTGAGGGAGAGAGAGAGGGAGGGAGGGACAACAGAGAGAACAGGGTTAGTGAGGGAGAGAGGGAGGGACAACAGAGAGAACAGGGTTAGAGAGAGAGAGAGGGAGGGACAACAGAGAGAACAGGGTTAGTGAGGGAGAGAGGGAGGGACAACAGAGAGAACAGGGTTAGTGAGGGAGAGAGGGAGGGGAGGGAGGGACAACAGAGAGAACAGGGTTAGAGAGGGAGAGACGGAGGGACAACAGAGAGAACAGGGTTAGAGAGGGAGAGAGGGAGAGAGGGACAACAGAGAGAACAGGGTTAGTGAGGAGAGAGGGAGGGAGGGACAGCAGACGAGAACAGGGTTAGTGAGGGAGGGAGGGAGGGAGGGACAACAGAGAGAACAGGGTTAGGGAGAGAGGGGAGGGAGGGAGGGGACAGCAGAGAGAACAGGGTTAGTGAGGGAGAGAGGGAGGGAGGGACAACAGAGAGAACAGGGTTAGAGAGGGAGAGAGGGAGGGAGGGAGGGACAGCAGAGAGAACAGGGTTAGTGAGGGAGAGAGGGAGGGAGGGACAGCAGAGAGAACAGGGTTAGTGAGGGAGAGAGGCAGGGAGGGACAACAGAGAGAACAGGGTTAGTGAGGGAGAGAGGGAGGGAGGGACAACAGAGAGAACAGGGTTAGTGAGGGAGAGAGGGAGAGAGGGACAGCAGAGAGAACAGGGTTAGTGAGGGAGAGAGGGAGGGAGGGGACAGCAGAGAGAACAGGGTTAGTGAGGGAGAGAGGGAGGGAGGGACAACAGAGAGAACAGGGTTAGAGAGGGAGAGAGACAGGGAGGGACAACAGAGAGAACAGGGTTAGTGAGGGAGAGAGAGAGGGAGGGAGGGACAACAGAGAGAACAGGGTTAGTGAGGGAGAGAGAGAGGGAGGGAGGGACAACAGAGAGAACAGGGTTAGAGAGGGAGAGAGGGAGAGAGGGAGGGACAACAGAGAGAACAGGGTTAGAGAGGGAGAGAGGGAGGGAGGGAGGGACAACAGAGAGAACAGGGTTAGAGAGGGAGAGAGGGAGAGAGGGACAACAGAGAGAACAGGGTTAGTGAGGGAGAGAGGGAGGGAGGGACAGCAGAGAGAACAGGGTTAGAGAGAGAGAGAGGGAGGGACAACAGAGAGAACAGGGTTAGTGAGGGAGAGAGGGAGGGAGGGAGGGACAACAGAGAGAACAGGGTTAGAGAGGGAGAGAGGGAGAGAGGGACAACAGAGAGAACAGGGTTAGTGAGGGAGAGAGGGAGGGAGGGACAGCAGAGAGAACAGGGTTAGTGAGGGAGAGAGGGAGGGAGGGACAACAGAGAGAACAGGGTTAGAGAGGGAGAGAGGGAGGGAGGGAGGGAGGGACAGCAGAGAGAACAGGGTTAGTGAGGGAGAGAGGGAGGGAGGGACAACAGAGAGAACAGGGTTAGAGAGGGAGAGAGGGAGGGAGGGAGGGACAGCAGAGAGAACAGGGTTAGTGAGGGAGAGAGGGAGGGAGGGACAACAGAGAGAACAGGGTTAGTGAGGGAGAGAGGGAGGGAGGGAGGGACAGCAGAGAGAACAGGGTTAGAGAGGGAGAGAGGGAGGGAGGGAGGGACAACAGAGAGAACAGGGTTAGAGAGAGAGAGAGGGAGGGAGGGACAACAGAGAGAACAGGGTTAGTGAGGGAGAGAGGCAGGGAGGGACAACAGAGAGAACAGGGTTAGTGAGGGAGAGAGGGAGGGAGGGACAACAGAGAGAACAGGGTTAGTGAGGGAGAGAGGGAGGGAGGGAGGGACAACAGAGAGAACAGGGTTAGTGAGGGAGAGAGGGAGGGAGGGAGGGACAACAGAGAGAACAGGGTTAGAGAGGGAGAGAGGCAGGGAGGGACAACAGAGAGAACAGGGTTAGTGAGGGAGAGAGAGAGGGAGGGACAACAGAGAGAACAGGGTTAGTGAGGGAGAGAGGGAGGGACAACAGAGAGAACAGGGTTAGTGAGGGAGAGAGGGAGGGAGGGACAACAGAGAGAACAGGGTGGGGGTTAGTGAGGGAGAGGGGGACAACAGGGTTAGTTGCTGGGTACCTGTGCGTGGGAGGGGGGCAGGCCCTTGCGGATGTACACCCCAAAGAGTGCGTCTTTGCCCAGGGAGATGTTGAACTTGAGGAACAGGGGCTGGCGGAGGTGTAGTAAGGAGCGCCAGAACACTCCTGGGGGGACATCCTGGCTCAGCCGCCGACCTACCTCCAGCTCACCTGTACTTATACTAGTGTTCCTGTACACCCATGGTCCTGAGAGATGGAGGTAGGGAGGGAGGGAGGGAGAAAGGGGGAGGGAAGGAAGGATAGGAGAGAGAGATGGAGGAGAGAGGGAGGGAGGGAGAGGAGAGAGATGGAGGAGAGAGAGGGCGAAAAAGGAGAGACAGAGAGGGAGGGAGAAGAGAGAGAGGGAGAAAAAGGAGAGAGAGAGGGAGGGAGAGGAGAGAGAGGGAGAAAAAGGAGAGAGAGAGAAAAGGGAGAGAGAGAGGGAGAGGAGAGAGAGGAGAGAGAGAGGGAGGAAGAGGAGAGAGAGGGCGAAAAAGGAGCGAGAGAGAGGGAGTGAGAGGAGAGAGAGGGAGAAAAAGGAGAGAGACAAAGGGAGGGAGAGGAGAGAGGGAGAAAAAGGAGAGAGAGAGGGAGGGAGAGGAGAGAGAGGGAGAAAAGGAGAGAGAGAGGGAGGGAGAAAAGGAGAGAGACAGGGAGGGAGAGGAGAGAGAGGGAGAAAAAGGAGAGAGAGAGAGGGAGGGAGAGGAGAGAGAGAGAGAGAGAGAGAGAGGAGAAGAGAGAGAGGGAGAGAGAGGAGAGAGAGGGAGAAAAAGGAGAGAGAGAGAGATGGAGGGAGAGGAGAGAGAGGAGAGAGAGAGGGAGGGAGAGGGAGAGAGAGGAGAGAGAGAGAGAGGGAGGGAGATGAGAGAGAGGAGAGAGGGAGAGAGAGAGAGAGAGAGAGGGAGAGGAGAGAGGAGAGAGAGGGAGGGAGAGGAGAGAGGGAGAGAGAGGAGAGAGAGGAGAGGAGGAGAGAGGGAGAGAGAGGAGAGAGAGGGGAGAAAAGGAGAGAGAGAGAGAGGGAGGGAGAGAGAGAGAGGAGGAGAGAGAGAGGAGAGAGAGAGGAGAGGAGAGGAGAGAGAGGAGAGAGAGAGAGGGAGGGAGATGAGAGAGAGAGAGAGAGGAGAGAGGGAGAGAGAGAGAGAGAGGGAGAGAGAGGAGAGAGAGAGGGAGGGAGAGGAGAGAGGGAGAGGAGAGAGGGAGAGAGAGGAGAGAGAGAGACAGATGTACCTCAGATCTCTATTGACAGAACACATCTGCTGTGATAAGTAGAACATCAACCTCTCCAGCTTATGGAGATGCAATGTAAATATTTGTGTTACATAGCAGGAAAAAACAAGCACAGAGATGTCGTACAAGGTGTTTAGTTATGACACTAATAATCATTTTACACTGTAAAAGGTTTATAGATGGAAGTTTCCATAGCAGTACTATAGAATGAGGCTCCGTTTCCCTGTGGGGACAGTGAGGAAGTAAAGATCTGCTGTCATTATTCTCCTTCCTCGGAGCGGGGTAGGATAATATTCCCAGACCTGTTGGTCATGAAGTCCTCATGGGACTGAGGAGGGTGACAGTAGTGAAGGCTTGTTAAATCATTATAGTCCTCCATAGTGCAACATGAAGTCCTCATGGGACTGAGGAAGGTGACAGTAGTGAAGGCTTGTTAAATCATTGTAGTCCTCCATAGTGCAACATGAAGTCCTCATGGGACTGAGGAAGGTGACAGTAGTGAAGGCTTGTTAAATCATTATAGTCCTCCATAGTGCAACATGAAGTCCTCATGGGACTGAGGAAGGTGACAGTAGTGAAGGCTTGTTAAATCATTGTAGTCCTCCATAGTGCAACATGAAGTCCTCATGGGACTGAGGAAGGTGACAGTAGTGAAGGCTTGTTAAATCATTATAGTCCTCCATAGTGCAACATAGCTCCCCTTAAAAACACTTGACAAATTGCTGCAAGTGTTGCTATCCCCCATTTTGAGTAGTTAACCCAAAATAATTAGATATTTTCCTAGCTGAGAAACCTCTGGCTGCATTAAAAATAGATAAGGGAGAGAGAGAGAGAGAAGGGAGATAACAAAGGGAGGGAGAGAGAGAGAGAGAGAGAGAGAGAGAGAGAGAGAGAGAGAGAGAGAGAGAGAGAGAGAGAGAGAGACGAGGTCTTGGGTAGCGATGTGTTCCTCCCACAGTATTAAGGAAGGGGTGTTATTCCTCCTAAACGCATCAGGCAGATCTGCAGTGGAACCGCCAGAGTCCTGACAGTGACGATCACAGCATACACACATCAGCATTAACCACAATGCTCTGGTTGGCCTCTAGAACAGTCTGTATAAACACAATGCTCTGGTTGGCCTCTAGAACAGCCTTATAAACACAATGCTCTGGTTGGCCTCTAGAACAGTCTGTATAAACACAATGCTCTGGCTGGCCTCTAGAACAGTCTGTATAAACACAATGCTCTGGTTGGCCTCTAGAACAGTCTGTATAAACACAATGCTCTGGTTCGCCTCTAGAACAGCCTGTATAAACACAATGCTCTGGTTGGCCTCTAGAACAGTCTGTATAAACACAATGCTCTGGTTGGTCTCTAGAACAGTCTTATAAACACAATGCTCTGGCTGGCCTCTAGAACAGTCTGTATAAACACAATGCTCTGGTTGGCCTCTAGAACAGTCTGTATAAACACAATGCTCTGGCTGGCCTCTAGAACAGTCTGTATAAACACAATGCTCTGGTTCGCCTCTAGAACAGTCTACATCTCCTTCTCTATGGCTGTACTGCAGAGATCACCTCACCTCCTGTAGACACCAGGATCCAAGCCAGGCATCAACAATTTAGTCTGAAGTCTGCCACAACACAGTCTTATGTAAAACTGTTGCCAGTGCCGCCGAACCCCAGGAGAGCCCAACCAGAATGCTGTATCCCTCCCAGTGAAGAAGGGTTTGGTGCCATTACCGACAGATGTGCACTCACTCAGATCTTGCCCTTTCCACAACCTTCTCTAATGACATGAAGCCCAGGCAAATTCAAAACACTCAATTTCAGCGTCTGACTTGAACAAACTAGCTTGGCCCAGACGGGCAGTGTGCGTCTGTCTGTGCGTTGGCTCATGAGACAACTCGTAGTTGGCGGCTCCTCAGAACTACTCCAGAGAACCTCCATCAAAGCCGACGCTTGGAAAAACCCTTCAGAGAGCGGTTTCACAGCACCTTCCACCCACGCTACGCCTCCTCTCGCTGGATTACATGGTGTTGTTACAGTCCTCCTAAATTAAGACGGCCAGCCAATTCCACAGCCTGAAGGGAGGGATATGGTTTTAGCAGAAATCAAACGAATGTGCATTGGTATGAGGGAGGAATTACTAAGGATTTATCTGAGAGCTTGTTTTCTCATTTTTTACTCGTTAGCAGGGAAATTGCGACATTACGGCAACATGGTGGACAGACGGTGAGCCTTGTGTCATTTTTAGATTAGGCGCCGACTGCAAACGTCAAACTACAAGGTAAATAATCTGAGTTCTAATGCGATTGGCAACGTTCCTTTAATAGAACCTGTGTACACTCTGTTGATGTAATTACGATTCTAGAACAGCTATGCACCAGACAGGGTAAGCTCCACTATAATTCAAACAGGAGAACTAGTTGTAATTTGTTCACTAACGAATGAAAGCCAGGGTCTTCTTGCTCTTTCTGTGTCTGTTACATTAGCAGGCTGTACATTTGTACTACATGCTACCTTCAAATTAATAATCTAGCCCAGAGCTACCAGAACAGTTTATTCTGCAGGCCTCACTAGTTGTTAGAGCCCCAGTCTCCAGTCATCCATGTAGCCTCAGTGTAGTGTAGAGGAGGGTTTCAGCACCATGGCCAGGGGCAGTAGCCATGCAGACTCTGGCTGTTCTTACCTCTGCCTCCGGAGGGCACTGTTGCCACGTCGCTGATGCCCGGCAGCTCAGTGCTCAAGCCGTTGTTGATCAGGTGCCCATCAGCCGGCTTCAGCTGCCAGTTGAGCCCTAACAAGTTTAGAGCTGAGAGAGAGAGAGAGAGAGAGAGAGAGAGAGAGAGAGAGAGAGAGAGAGAGAGAGAGAAAACGAGAGAGAAAAACGAGAGAAAGAGAGAGAGAGAGAGAAACGAGAGAGAAAAAACGAGAAAAAGAGAGAGAGAAAGAGAGATAGAGAAAAAAAATAGAATGTGACATGTCCAAGATGGCGCTGCAGTAGGACGTGTTGATCTGTCTCTGTCTTTTCCTGTGTACATAGCCGGTCTTTTTCGTATATATATCTTAATCTCACTTTCTATCTACTAACTAAATATACTTTCCTGCAACCCGCCTCACCCAATGTGGTACGGATCTGCTATTTTTATTCCTTACAACTGGAACTTCCATCAGGAGCTAGCCAGCTAACTAGCTACTAGTCTTTGTTAGCTACGGCTAGCGATCCTCGCCTTCTTTTCCCCGTCATCAGCCAGCCTTCGCTCGGACAACACCTGCCAGTCTGCACAGCACGATATCAACCCAGAGCATATCGGACTGCTTCTCTCTACCATATCACCGTATTCCTGCCGCTCTGGATCATTACACCGGATCATTACTCCGGATCATCGCAGCTAGCTAGCTGCAAACGAATGGCTACTGTTAGCTAATGCCTCTGTCCCAAAGAAAGCACCAGCTAGCCTCGAGCTAGGCCCATCTCCCGGCTAGCCGAAGAGGTCCACCAGCTAATTCTTGGGCTACAATACCTCTTTTGCCAACTGGCCTGGACCCTTTATTGTCGACACGGATCCCCGCCGATCCATCACGACTGGATTGCGGTCCCAACTGGCTATTCTGTTACGATGTCGCCGAAGAATCAGCTACTAGCCCTGGCCCGCTAGCTGTTCTGATCGCTGTGTCCCCTGCTTGCCTAGCGTTGTAGTGACTACCGAACGGCACCCTGACTCACCTATTGCTGCTCTTTTGACCCTATGATCACTCGGCTGCACAGCTGATGGCCCCTGGACTGTTTCAATGACATTGTACCTCATTTTGTTTACCTGTCGGCCCCAGCCTCAAACTCAGGTCCTGTATGTGCCTATCAGACCCTCTCTGCCCATTCATCGCCATTTACCCGTTGTTGTCTTAGGTCTCCTGATCAACACCTGTGATTGCTTTATGCCTCTCTCTAATGTCAATATGCCTTGTCTACTGCTGTCTTGGCTAGATTTTACTGTTTTATTTCACTGTAGAGCCTTCAGTCCCGTTCAAAATGCCTTAGATAGCTCTTTCGTCCCACCCCACACACATGCGGAGACCTCACCTGGGTTAACTTGTCCCTCCAGAGACGAAACCTCTCTCATCGTTACTCAACGCCTAGGTTTACCTCCACTGTACTCACATCCTACCATACCCTTGTCTGTACAGTACATTATGCCTTGAATCTATCCTACCACGGCCAGAAATCTGCTCCTTTTATTCTCTGTCCCCAACGCACTAGACGACCAGTTCTTATAGCCTTTAGCCGTACCCTTATCCTACTCCTCCTCTGTTCAGTGTGTAAATCAGCTAGGAAGATGTGTCAGCATCGAGTAATTGTCTCTGGCCCCCTCCCAGTTAGGGGGAGTGATGAGCTCTACAGCAGAGTCTTACAACTCAATCGCTGGTTGAAAACTGTTTTCTGCACCTCCCAAAAGATAGAATTTGTAGATAATTGGCCCTCTTTCTGGGACTCACCCACAAACAGAACCAAGCCTGGACTGTTGAGGAGTGACGGACTCCATCCTAGCTGGAGGGGTGCTCTCATCTTATCTACGAACATAGACAGGGCTCTAACTCCCCTAGCTCCACAATGAGATAGGGTGCAGGCCAGGCAGCAGGCTGTTAGCCAGCCTGCCAGCTTAGTGGAGTCTCCCACTAGTACAGTCAGTGTAGTCAGCTCAGCTATCCCCACTGAGACCATGTCTGTGCCTCGACCTAGGTTGGGCAAAACTAAACATGGCGGTGTTCGCCTTAGCAATCTCACTAGAATAAAGACCTCCTCCATTCCTGCCATTATTGAAAGAGATTGTGATACCTCACATCTCAAAATGGGGCTACTTAATGTTAGATCCATCACATCCACAGCAGTTATAGTCAATGACCTAATCACTGATCATAATCTTGATGTGATTGGCCTGACAGAAACATGGCTTAAGCCTGATGAATTTACTGTGTTAAATGAGACCTCACCTCCTGGTTACACTAGTGACCAAATCCCCCGCACATCCCGCAAAGGCGGAGGTGTTGCTAACATTTACGATAGCAAATTTCAATTTACAAAAAAACAAACAACGTTTTCGTCTTTTGAGCTTCAATTCATGAAATCTATGCAGCCTACTCAATCACTTTTTATAGGTACTTTTTATAGGTACTGTTTACAGGCCTCCTGGGCCATATACAGTGTTCCGCACTGAGTTCCCTGAATTCCTATCGGACCTTGTAGTCATGGCAGATAATATTACAATTTTTGGTGACTTTAATATTCACATGGAAAAGTCCACAGACCCACTCCAAAAGGCTTTCGGAGCCATCATCGACTCAATGGAAACACTTATCTCCCTCACTAGCTTTAAGCACCAGCTGTCAGAGCAGCTCACAGATCACTGCACCTGTACATAGCATCTATAATTTAGCCCAAACAACTACCTCTTCCCCTACTGCATTTATTTATTTTGCTCCTTTGCACCCCATTATTTCTATTTCTACTTTGCACTTTCTTCCACTACAAATCTACCATTCCAGTGTTTTACTTGCTATATTGTATTTACTTTGCCACCATTACCTTTTTTGCCTTTACCTCCCTTATCTCACCACATTTGCTCACATTGTATATAGACTTATTTTTCTACTGTATTATTGACTGTATGTTTGTTTTACTCCATGTGTAACTAACTCTGTGTTGTTGTATGTGTCGAACTGCTTTGCTTTATCTTGGCCAGGTCGCAATTGTAAATGAGAACTTGTTCTCAACTTGCCTACCTGGTTAAATAAAGGTGAAATAATTGTTTTTATTTTTTAAATGGGTTTTGTCCAACATGTCTCCGGACCTACTCACTGCCACAGTCATACTCTGGACCTAGTTTTGTCCAATGCAATAAATGTTGTGGATCTTAATGTTTTTCCTCATAATCCTGGACTATCGGACCACCATTTTATTACGTTTGCAATCGCAACAAATAATCTGCTCAGACCCCAACCAATGATCATCAAAAGTCGTGCTATAAATTCTCGGACAACCCAAAGATTCCTAGATGCCCTTCCAGACTCCCTCCACCTACCCAAGGATGTCAGAGTACAAAAATCAGTTAACTTCTTATGGATGGGTGGCAGTATTGAGTAGCTTGGATGAAGAAGGTGCCCAGAGTAAACGGCCTGCTACTCAGGCCCAGAAGCTAAGATATGCATATTATTAGTAGATTTGGATAGAAAACACTCTGAAGTTTCTAGAACTGTTTGAATGATGTCTGTGAGTGTAACAGAACTCATATGGCAGGCAAAAACCTGATAAGAAAATCCAACCAGGAAGTGTGGAAATCTGAGGTTTGTAGTTTTTCAAGTGATTGCCTATCCAGTATACAGTGTCTGTGGGGTCATTTTGCACTTCCTAAGGCTTCCACTAGTTGTCAACAGTCTTTAGAACATTGTTTCATGCCTCTACTGTGAATGGGGAGAGAATAAGAGCATATGGAGTCAGATGGCTGAGAAAATGACATGAGCTCAATCGCGTGCGCACCCGTGAGAGTTAGGTTCCTTTTCATTTCTGAAGACAAAGGAATCGTCCGGTTGGAATATTATGGAAGATTTATGATAAAAACATCCTAAAGATTGATTCGATACATCGTTTGACATGTTTCTACGAACTGTAATATAACTTTTTTGACTTTTTGTCTGAACTTACTGTGCGAGCACAGTGCATTTGGATTACTCAACTGAACGCGCAAACAAAAAGGAAGTATTTGGACATAAAGGATGGACTTTATCAAACAAAACAATAATGTATTGTGGAACTGGGAGTGCATTCCGATGAAGATCATCAAAGGAAAGTGAATATTTCTAATGGTATTTGTGACTTCTGTTGACTCCAAAATGGCGGGTATCTGTATGGATTGTTTTGATATCTGAGCGCTGTACTCAGATTATTGAAAAGTTTGCTTTCGCCGTAAAGCTTTTTTGAAATCTGACACAGCGGTTGCATTAAGGAGAAGTGTATCTTTAATTCTGTGCATAACACTTGTATATTTTATCAACGTTTATGATAAGTATTTCTGTAAATTGATGTGGCTCTCTGCAAAGTCACCGAAGGTTATGGAGGCAAAACATTACTGAACATAACGCGCCAATGTAAACTTAGATTTTTGGATATAAATATGAACTTTATCGAACAAAACATACATGTATTGTGTAACATGAAGTCCTATGAGTGCCATCTGATGAAGATCATCAAAGGTTAGTGATTCATTTTATCTCTATTCCTACTTTTTGTGACTCCTCTCTTTGGCTGGAAAATGGCTGTATGTTTTTTTGTGACTAGGTGCTGACCTAACATAATCGTTTGGTGTGCTTTCGCTGTAAAGCCTTTTTGAAATCGGACACTGTGGTTGGATTAATAAGAATCTTATCTTTAAAATGGTGTATAATAATTGTATGTTTGAGAAATTTTAATTATGAGATTGTTGCTGTTTTGAATTTGGCGCTCTGCACTTTCACTGGCTGTTGTCATATCGATCCCGTTAATGGGATTTCAGCCGTAAGAAGTTAACCACCTAACTGAGGAACTCAATTTAACCTTGCGCAGTACCCTAGATGCAGTCGCACCCCTAAAAACAAAAAACATTTGTCATAAGAAACTAGCTCCCTGGTATACAGAAAATATCCGAGCTCTGAAGCAAGCTTCCAGAAAACTGGAACGGAAATGGCGCTACACCAAACTGGAAGTCTTCGGACTAGCTTGGAAAGACAGTACCGTGCAGTATCGAAGAGCCCTCACTGCTGCTTGATCATCCTATTTTTCTAACTTAATTGAGGAAAATAAGATCAATCCAACATGTATTTTTGATACTGTCGCAAAGCTAACTAAAAAGCAGCATTCCCCAAGAGAGGATGGCTTTCACTTCAGCAGTGATAAATTCATGAACTTCTTTGACGAAAGATCATGATCATTAGAAAGCAAATTACGGACTCCTCTTTAAATCTGTGTATTCCTCCAAGCTCAGTTGTCCTGAGTCTGCACAACTCTGCCAGGACCTAGGATCAACGGAGACACTCAAGTTTTTTAGTACTATATCTCTTGACCCATTGATGAAAATAATCATGACCTCTAAACCTTCAAGCTGTATACTGGACCCTATTCCAACTAAACTACTGAAAGAGCTGCTTCCTGTGCTTGGCCCTCCTATGTTGAACATAATAAATGGTTCTCTATCCACCGGATGTGTACCAAACTCACTAAAAGTGGCAGTAATAAAGCCTCTCTTCAAAAAGCTAAACCTTGACCCAGAAAATATAAAAACTATCGGCCTATATCGAATCTCCCATTCCTCTCAAATATTTTTGAAAAAGCTGTTGCGCAGCAACTCACTGTCTTCCTGAAGACAAACAATGTATATGAAACGCTTCAGTCTAGTTTTAGACCCCATCATAGCACTGAGACTGCACTTGTGAAGGTGGTAAATGACCTTTTAATGGCGTCAGACTGAGGCTCTGCATCTGCCCTCGCGCTCCTAGACGTTAGTGCTGCTTTTAATACCATCAATCACCACATTCTTTTGGAGAGACTGGAAACCCAAATTGGTCTACAAGGACAAGTTCTGGCCTGGTTTAGATCTTATCTGTTGGAAAGATATCAGTTTGTCTCTGTGGATGATTTGTCCTCTGACAAATCAACTGTAAATGTCGGTGTTCCTCAAGGCTCCGTTTTAGGACCACTATTGTTTTCACTATATATTTTACCTCTTGGTGATGTCATTCGGAAACATAATGTTAACTTTCACTGCTATGCGGATGACACACAGCTGTACATTTCGATGAAACATGGTGAAGCCCCAAAATTGTCCTCCCTGGAAGCCTGTGTTTCAGGGATAAGGAAGTGGATGGCGGTAAATGTTCTACATTTAAACTCGGACCAAACAGAGATGCTTGTTCTAGGTCCCAAGAAACAAAGAGATCTTCTGTTGAATCTGACAATTAATCTTGATGGTTGTACAGTCATCTCAAATAAAACTGTGAAGGACCTCTGTGTTACACTGGACCCTGATCTCTCTTTTGACGAACATATCAATACTGTTTCATTAACAGCTTTTTTCCATCTACGTAACATTGCAAAAATCAGAAACTTTCTGTCCAAAAATGATGCAGAAAAATGTATCCATGCTTTTGTCACTTCTAGGTTAGACTACTGCAATGCTCTACTTTCCAGCAACCGGAAAGTATAGCACTAAATAAACTTAGCAGTTAGTGCTAAACACGTCTTCTAGAATCTTGACAGTTTGATTGTTGATCATATTACTCCAGTGCTAGCCTCTCTACACTGGCATCCTGTAAAGAAAGGCAAGGGCTGATTTCAAGGTTTTACTGCTAACCTACAAAGCATTACATGGGCTTGCTCCTACCTATCTTTCCGATTTGGTCCTGCCGTACATACCTACATGTACGCTACGGTCACAAGATGCAGGCCTCCTTACTGTCCCTAGAATTTCTAAGCAAACAGCTGGAGGCAGGGCTTTCTCCTATAGAGCTCCATTTTTATGGAATGGTCTGCCTATCCATGTGAGAGACGCAGACTCGGTCTCAACCTTTAAGTCTTTATCACTTCAGTAGGTCCTATGATTGAGTGTAGTCTGTCCCAGGAGTGTGAAGGTGAACGGAAAGGCACTGGACCAATGAACCGCCCTTGCTGTCTCTGCCTGTCCGGTTCCGCTCTCTCCACTAGGATTCTCTGCCTCTAACCCTATTACAGGGGCTGAGTCACTGGCTTACTGGTGCTCTTTCATGTCGTCCCTAGGAGGGGTGCATCATTTGACTGGGTTTTGTCACTGACACGATCTTCCTGTCCGGGTTGCTGACCCGGCTGTCCAGGGACGAGTGGGTGGGGTTATATCCTGCCTGTATGGCCCTGTCCTGGGGAATCGTCGGACGGGGCCACAGTGTCTCCAGACCCCTCCTGTCTCAGACTCCAGTATTTACGCTGCAGTAGTTTATGTGTCAGGGGGCTAGGGTCAGTCTGTTTTAACTGGAGTATTTCTCCTCTCTTATCCAGTGTCCTGTGTGAATTTAAGTATGCTCTCTAATTCTCTCTTTCTTTCTTTCTTTCTTTCTTTCTTTTTCTCTCGGAGGACCTGAGCCCTCTCTCGGAGGACCTCTCTTTCTCTCTTTCTTTCTTTCTCTCTCTCGGAGGACCTGAGCCCTAGGACCATGCCTCAGGACTACCTGGCCTGATGAATCCTTACTGTCCCCAGTCCACCTGGCCGTGCTGCTGCTCCAGTTTCAACTGTTCTGCCTGCGGCTATGGAATCCTGACCTGTTCAACGGACGTGCTACCTTGTCCCAGACCTGCTGTTTTCAACTCTCTAGAGACAGCAGGAGATGTAGAGATACTCTGAATGATCGGCTATGAAAAGCCAACTGACATTTACTCCTGAGGTGCTGACCTGTTTCACCCTCGACAACCGCTGTGATTATTATTATTTTCATCTATGAACATTTGAACATCTTGGCCATGTTCTGTTATAATCTCCACCCGGCACAGCCAGAAGAGGACTGGCCACCCCTCATAGCCTGATTCCTCTCTAGGTTTCTTCCTAGGTTCTGGCCTTTCTAGGGAGTGTTTCCTAGCCACTGTGCTTCTACACCTGCATTGCTTGCTGTTTGGGGTTTTAGGCTGGGTTTCTGTACAGCACTTTGTGACATCAGCTGATGTAAGAAGGGCTTTATGAATACATTTGATTGATTGGTGGTTTGGGCTGGATTGGGTTGAACTGGGTTGGGCTGGACTGGGCTGGTTTGGGCTCTGTTGGGCTGGGTTGGGCTGGGTTGGTTTGGGCTGGTTTGGGCTTGGTTGGGCTGGGCTGGGTTGGGCTGGTTTGGGCTGGGCAGGTTTAGGCTGGTTTGGGCTGGGTTGGGCTGGGTTGGGCTGAGCTGGTTTGGGCTGGGCTGGTATGGGCTGGTTTTGGCTGGGTTTGGCTGGGTTGGGCTGGTTTGGGCTGGCTTGGGCTAGCTTGGGCTGGCTTGGGCTGGGTTGGTTTGGGCTGGGTTGGGCTGGTTTAGGCTGGTTTGGGCAAGCTTGGGCTGGGTTGGGTAGGGCTGGTTTGGGTTGGGCTGGTTTGGGCTGGATTGGTTTGGGCTGGGTTGGGTAGGGCTGGTTTGGGTAGGGCTGGTTTGGGCTGGATTGGTTTGGGCTGGGTTGGGTTGGGCTGGTTTAGGCTGGTTTGGGTTGGGCTGGTTTGAGTCCAGTGGTTAACGAGCTTGCCCACACAAGTGGACTGTAAGCCCACAGCTCAGGAGAATGGTTTAATCAGCCAATCACTTATCATTACTTAATCACAATGGCCTTTAGGTAAACCACTTCACACCAATGCTCAGGTGAAAGCTCTCTAAACAGCCATGACAGAGTTGGTCTCCATACCTGCCTGGTGCAAGAGATGCTGGAAATCTGGATTTAAAAAAAGACATACGGCTGAATAAAAATTGGACATGACTCAAAATAACATCTTGCTATGAATTCAGGGACAAAGTGACATGAGCAAAGATGACTATCTTGAGTTAATCACCTCTTACATTTCTTGCTAGGAAAAGACCTTGGATTCATATCAGAAATGTTTTTTCATCTTCACCTCAGAACTGCAATTAATGCTGCCAATGACCTTTTCCACAGAGACGGGAACATTCATTTCAGATATATCAGAGAAACATCTGAAAATGAGCTATTAGGTTAGGGACAGGGATGTCATCTTGTTGAAGCACACACCAACCTCACTATTACAAGTCAGCCAGATCAATGCTCTCTATGATAATAATCAGAGCAGTAAGGCCATCTACATGTGTTCCATGGGTTAGTAACAGGGGGCACAAATGAAATCTACTCTACTAACGGCTACGTAGGGACCAAGGGGGTTTTAAGTCCCTTGTACCCTAGTCCACATGGATACACACCAACACACACTCTGACATGTGCAGGCACAGGAGTATGCATGCAAGCGTAAAGGCCACGCACACGCACACACACACACACACACACACACACACACACACACACACACACACACACACACACACACACACACACACACACACACACACATAGAAGAAGAAGAAGGAGCAGACTTCTGCTATATCAGTGTTAATGACTCCTCTTCATCCTTGCCCTCCTATCCCAACTATATCTCATCCTCAGAAAATCGATGGCTGTGGCCTCCTGAGTGGCGCAGTGGTCTAAGGCACTGCATCACAGTGCTAGCTGCGTCACTACAGATCCTGGTTCAATCCCGGGCTGTGTCGCAGCCGGCCCGAGACCAGGAAACCCATGAGGCGGCGCACAATTGGCCCAGCATCGTCCGGGTTAGGGGAGGGTTTGGCCGGCCGGGATGTCCCATTGTGCTCTAGCGACTCCTTGTGGCAGGCCGGGTGCATGCACACTGACACGGTCGCAAGGTGTACAGTGTTTCCTCCGATTATGTCAAGAAGCAGCGCTGCTTGGAAGGGTCGTGTTTCAGAGGACACACGGCTCTCGACCTTCGCCTCTCCCGAGTCCGTATGGGAGATGCAGTGACGGGACAAGACTGTAACTACCAATTAAGGAGAAAAAGGGAAAATATAAATCGATGGCTTTCCATTCAGCCCCCCTCCCCACTGAGCTTGAGCACGGACTGAGGCAGACAGTAGGCTGAGGAGAATAAATGGAGCAGGATGGACCTCTCAGTATCACTCCAGTCTGAGCTGCTCAGCTTGATGTGGGGAGGAAGGCAGACCGGGAGTAGCTGTGCTCCTACACCACACCACTGTCAGCCTCGCTCTATTGGCAGAGACGGAGCAGAGATGGAGCAGCCCTTTTCACTACCTCCACTTACTCTCTCTATCTGCTTATCTGTCACAATCCATCTCCTTATCTGTCACCTCCATCGCCTTCAATCTACCTCCCGTTCCTTCAATCTACCTCCCGTTCCTTCAATCTACCGTCCATCTCCTTCAATCTACCTCCATCTCCTTCAACCTACCTGCCTCTCCTTCAATCTACCTTCAATCTACCTCCATCGCCTTCAATCTACCTCCCGTTCCTTCAATCTACCTCCCGTTCCTTCAATCTACCTCCCGCTCCTTCAATCTACCTCCCGTTCCTTCAATCTACCTCCCGTTCCTTCAATCTACCTGCCTCTCCTTCAGTCTACAATCTACTTCCTTGTCCGTCAATCTACCTTCCCACTCCCTTCATTAATCTCTCTCGGTAACCATTCATTCCTCTCCCAGCAGTCACTAGGCCATACACTTCACTATGGCGACATTGGGATGCCTCCATTTATGTTGATGCTGGCAAGAAACGTGTCTTTACGCTCAGACTGTAGAGGGCACCCTTACTATAAACCATTGCCGTGTTCAACAGGGAATCAATGATAAGGACAAGGTCTACGCATAGAGCCATACTGTATATCAGCTCTGTATTGCAGGGAGACACACCTCTATGCAGTACACAGCAATGACACTACCTTCCACACCTCTATACAGTACTACACAGCAATAACACAACCTTCCACACCTCTATATAGTACTACACAGCAATAACACTACCTTCCTCACCTCCATACAGTACTACACAGCAATATCACTACCTTCCACACCTCTATACAGTACTACACAGCAATATCACTACCTTCCACACCTCTATACAGTACTACACAGCAATATCACTACCTTCCACACCTCTATACAGTACTACACAGGAATAACACTACCTTCCACACCTCTATATAGTACACAGCAATAACACTACCTTCCACACCTCTATATAGTACACAGCAATAACACTACCTTCCACACCTCTATATAGTACACAGCAATATCACTACCTTCCACACCTCTATACAGTACTACACAGGAATAACACTACCTTCCACACCTCTATATAGTACACAGCAATAACACTACCTTCCACACCTCTATATACTACACAGCAATATCACTACCTTCCTCACCTCTATATAGTACTACACAGCAATATCACTACCTTCCACACCTCTATATACTACACAGCAATAACACTACCTTCCACACCTCTATATACTACACAGCAATATCACTACCTTCCTCACCTCTATACAGTACACAGCAATAACACTACCTTCCACACCTCTATACAGTACTACACAGCAATATCACTACCTTCCACACCTCTATACAGTACTACACAGCAATATCACTACCTTCCACACCTCTATACAGTACTACACAGTGTCATGACGTTGGCCTCTTTGGGTACATGGAGGACAGTTGGCCCCCTCACCTTTGTACCATCCCCCAACCTACCTTCCCCCCAACCCAGGCCCTGTGTGAAAGGGTTGTAAAAACTCTAAGAGGAGAATCTCCTACCACATGTTTCATAGAGAGACAAAGGAAATTCTTCCAACTCATAGAATTGGAGAACCGAGCGACATTTGTGTTCTGGAGAAGGTATGGAAGATTGGTGAAGAATCCAGCTACGAACTGGTCCGCTTGGTACAATTTTGTGATACTCAGAAGAGACAATATAGCCATATTACCATAAAACTGTTTATATAATAGCCTCAGCGATGAGACTTGCATCATAATGGTTGTATAAAATGTATTAATAAGGATAAAGCTATTTGTAATACATTGAGATGCTATGTACTGATGTTAATGTGATAGAATTGGATTTCTGTACCAAGCTTCACTCAGCCATCGGCACGCCCCCCAAGGGACACAGACAGGACCAGGCGTCATTTGACAAGCCTGTTCAAGGGTCACTATAAAACTATACCCTGAGCTACATTTCTCCAGACCAGGCCTCCACTCCATTAGTGAGTTGGCCAGTAGGTTTTACCATCCAATTCCTCTACTGAAAGTGAACTACACCACGTGGTTAACTTTTAGACTATCGAGACCGACAGAATAAGAACAAGTCTTTGATATTAATTATTAGTCTGCAGCTAAGTAAATTATATCATCGAACGCGAAGACCAACGAAACATCCATTCTATAACGACATTAATGAATGTCGCTTTGAAAGATCCATTCTAACCGAGAGAGAGAGAGAGAGAGAGAGAGAACTCTCCATCAGAACGACGCTCGAACAAGGATCCCGACGACACATGAGCGTAAATATATATTGATTGCAATTGTTCCCGAATGAGTGAGCCTTCAATTGTCAATTGTTAATATTAATGAACTCTGTGTACCTTCTCAGCTGACCGTTTATGACCCATTGTCTAACAGACCAGCCATGCCTGTTAGCCATTATGGCACATTACTATACCAATCCTTTGTGACGATAATTACTGTTTGTATGTTTTCTGTTAATTACTTAGTGTAGTAAATAAATGATTTTAAGACAATTGATGTATGGATGATTTTAGTAAAGACTGGGTTCGTGCAGATACAACAATTTACGACGTTTGGAATGAGACTGGACTCGAGGTAAAATACACCATTTAAACCAGAAGATAATCGGCCTATATTATAATATAGGAAAGTTATATTAGGAAAATTATAACTTTGTAATCTGAGTATTTTCCTTGGTGCCCCGATCTCCTAGTTAATTACAATTAAACGATTAATCAGTTTAATCGCGTGATAATAATTACAGGAAGTTAATTGATAAACCTGTCTTCAGTTTAATGGTACCCCAAAGACATGACAACAGCAATAACACTACCTTCCTCACCTCTATACAGTACTACACAGCAATATCACTACCTACCACACCTCTATATACTACACAGCAATATCACTACCTTCCACACCTCTATATAGTACTACACAGCAATAACACTACCTTCCACACCTCTATATAGTACACAGCAATATCACTACCTTCCACACCTCTATACAGTACTACACAGCAATAACACTACCTTCCTCACCTCTATATAGTACTACACAGCAATAACACTACCTTCCACACCTCTATATAGTACTACACAGCAATAACACTACCTTCCACACCTCTATATAGTACACAGCAATATCACTACCTTCCACACCTCTATACAGTACTACACAGCAATATCACTACCTTCCTCACCTCTATATACTACACAGCAATGACACTACCTTCCACACCTCTATACAGTACTACACAGCAATATCACTACCTTCCACACCTCTATATAGTACTACACAGCAATAACACTACCTTCCACACCTCTATATAGTACTACACAGCAATATCACTACCTTCCTCACCTCTATATACTACACAGCAATATCACTACCTTCCTCACCTCTATACAGTACTACACAGCAATAACACTACCTTCCTCACCTCTATACAGTACTACACAGCAATAACACTACCTTCCACACCTCTATACAGTACTACACAGCAATATCACTACCTTCCTCACCTCTATACAGTACTACACAGCAATAACACTACCTTCCACACCTCTATACAGTACTACACAGCAATAACACTACCTTCCACACCTCTATACAGTACTACACAGCAATATCACTACCTTCCACACCTCTATACAGTACTACACAGCAATATCACTACCTTCCACACCTCTATATACTACACAGCAATATCACTACCTTCCACACCTCTATACAGTACTACACAGCAATAACACTACCTTCCACACCTCTATATAGTAAACAGCAATAACACTACCTTCCACACCTCTATATACTACACAGCAATATCACTACCTTCCACACCTCTATATAGTACTACACAGCAATAACACTACCTTCCACACCTCTATATAGTACACAGCAATAACACTACCTTCCACACCTCTATACAGTACTACACAGCAATAACACTACCTTCCACACCTCTATATACTACACAGCAATATCACTACCTTCCACACCTCTATATAGTACTACACAGCAATAACACTACCTTCCACACCTCTATATAGTACACAGCAATATCACTACCTTCCACACCTCTATATACTACACAGCAATAACACTACCTTCCACACCTCTATATAGTACACAGCAATAACACTACCTTCCACACCTCTATATAGTACACAGCAATAACACTACCTTCCACACCTCTATATACTACACAGCAATATCACTACCTTCCACACCTCTATATACTACACAGGAATAACACTACCTTCCACACCTCTATATACTACACAGCAATAACACTACCTTCCACACCTCTATACAGTACTACACAGCAATATCACTACCTTCCACACCTCTATACAGTACTACACAGCAATAACACTACCTTCCACACCTCTATATACTACACAGCAATAACACTACCTTCCACACCTCTATACAGTACTACACAGCAATATCACTACCTTCCACACCTCTATACAGTACTACACAGCAATAACACTACCTTCCACACCTCTATACAGTACTACACAGCAATAACACTACCTTCCACACCTCTATATAGTACTACACAGCAATAACACTACCTTCCTCACCTCTATACAGTACTACACAGCAATATCACTACCTTCCACACCTCTATACAGTATTACACAGCAATATCACTACCTTCCACACCTCTATATAGTACTACACAGCAATAACACTACCTTCCTCACCCTAGGATGGTGCCAAGAGACAAATACAGTCAATTGTTAATTACATTCATATCATTCAATAACAATCAAATGGTAACATTCGAAAAATAGCGGTTCTCAGTGACTATTTTCAAACGATCTCCTCAAGCCGTGCGCACAGTCATTCTACATTTAAGCACAAAAATAAAACAAAACGAATTCAGGCTGGCTGTGCAGCTATAGTTATGCATACTGTAAATGCACCCACGGGGATGACCATAGAAAAAAGCATTGGAGAAAAGCAAGCATTAGCATTAGCTCAAAGACAAGCGCTGCAGGCGGCGCTGCGTACTGCTGTCTGTACAACTCCCAAAGTTCACCCAGATAATCATCAGCTGATTGAACACAAGCTGGCCAATGAGGCGAAGAGACAGTAAAAATGAAGCTAAATTACAGACAAGCCTCTCAAGCTGTTGGTCATCCTTAGTTAATTCTGACCAACGACCCAAAAGCTCCAGATCCATTAATAAATCCTCGCCTTCGGGTTCCTTTCCCTCCTTAGTGTCTTTCTGTACAACACAGTCTTCTGTAGGCCTTGTCTAAAGACACATGTAAAGCAATGGAAACTAGGTGATGAATGGTTAATCCGTCTGTCAACGAACCAGGCAGGTTGCCTTGTGGTTAAGAGCGTTGGGCCAGTAATCAAAAAGGTTGCAGTTTTGAATCTCTAAGCTGACTTGGGGAAAAATATGCCGATGTGCCTTTGAGCAAGGTACTTAACCCTAATTGCTCCTGTAAGTCGCTCTGGATAAGAGCGTCTGCTAAATGACTAAAATGTAAATGACAAGTCGCTTCAATGCACTTAGACTGCTTAATCACATCTGTAGGAAATCTTCCACTAACTCATTTTCAGCCCGCAATAAACATGAATAATTAACTGAAAATGTGTTAGATGAGAAATTAATGAGATGACGCATAACACTTTATGTAATCTTTATGTATAATTCACCTCCTAAAAGTGATAATATTACCTACAGAGGTACTCATCAGACCGGTGACTGTGAGTCCCCCTCGTCTCTGTCTCTACTGCAGGAGCAGGACGGCCCAACTTCACCATCCCTGTTCTGTACAGCCAGGCAGACACTCATCAATGAACAGCACAGAGAGATACCCCTGTGGACTAATGCAGTCTAATGGTTTATTATTGGCTACGACTCACTTCATTTGGTTCCTTATTAAAACTCAATGTGACATTCCAAGATATAATAAATTGGTGTGGGGAGTCTGATGAATTCTATGAATCTAACAGTTGAGGAGACTTCAGGAAGACAAATGGGGACAGACTGGGTGTGGCTGAAGTATAGGGACACTGAAGGAGTAACTACTCATAATAACACAAAGAATGGCTTTCAAGCCTATATACTGTTACTATACAGCCCATGTGAGCTGCTCACAGTGAAGAGAGAAGAGACCGCTTCCTCCAGGGATTTCTCCAGCAAAAGCAAACACAGCTAAGTGTAGGCTTTGAACTACAACTACAGGGGAGCTGGGCGGACCGGCTGAGGAGCAGAGGGAAGCAGGCCGTGCTGTGGTGGAGATGGGCCGTGGTGTGATGGTGGAAACCAGGCCGTGTTGTGATGGAGATGGGCCGTGGTGTGATGGAGGAAACCAGGCCGTGCTGTGGTGGAGATGGGCCGTGGTGTGATGGAGGAAACCAGGCCGTGTTGTGATGGAGATGGGCCGTGGTGTGATGGAGGAAACCAGGCCGTGTTGTGGTGATGGGCCGTGGTGTGATGGAGGAAACCAGGCCGTGCTGTGGTGGAGATGGGCCGTGGTGTGATGGAGGAAACCAGGCCGTGTTGTGATGGAGATGGGCCGTGGTGTGATGGAGGAAACCAGGCCGTGTTGTGATGGAGATGGGCCGTGGTGTGATGGAGGAAACCAGGCCGTGCTGTGGTGGAGATGGGCCGTGGTGTGATGGAGGAAACCAGGCCGTGCTGTGGTGGAGATGGGCCGTGGTGTGATGGAGGAAACCAGGCCGTGCTGTGGTGGAGATGGGCCGTGGTGTGATAGAGGAAACCAGGCCGTGTTGTGGTGGAGATGGGCCGTGGTGTGATGGAGGAAACCAGGCCGTGTTGTGATGGAGATGGGCCGTGGTGTGATGGAGGAAACCAGGCCGTGCTGTGGTGGAGATGGGCCGTGGTGTGGTGGAGGAGAGGAGATCAGGCCATGCTCGCTTGGTCCCCCAGCAGGACCAGCCTCTGATGAACATGGGGGCCACACCTCTACTGACTGATGCAACTAAGTGGCAGTTCACAGCAATCGGAGGGCAGGATTAGAGTTAGTTCAAAGCAGGTGTGCAGACTGTGCACCACCACTAAGCATGTAAACACTGACTGTTGGCTTTAATCTCTCTGCACCCACACCATATATATGTCATACACTGACAGACACAGACTGAAAAACCAGCCCGTCCGTCCGCAAGACTGCACACACACACACACACACACACACACTTGCATGGCCAGGGACACAAGCTCACTATGAAATAAAAACATTTATTCCCACTGATCTCCCTGAGAGTCTCCCTCTTTGAAGGTTCTAGCAACACTGTTGTGAAAACAAAAGTGTGTGTGACTATGAGACTCGTGTCTCTCCTAACAATGAAAAGCCAATGCCAATAACAGCAGCCCTTCACAGGGTCTGTCCATCCCCACCACAGCATCCTCTCCCGTCCCTCCACCATGTGTATCCACAGTCCGCTGCTCTAACCTGACCACGGAGGCTGTGGCCCCAGCACCTCCCCTCTGAGATGATTCCTCATGCCGGTGGTACTGGATGATAGTGGATGATAGTGGATGATAGTGGATGGTAGTGGATGGTAGTGGATGGTAGTGGATGATAGTGGATGGTAGTGGATGGTAGTGGATGGTAGTGGATGATAGTGGATGGTAGTGGATGGTAGTGGATGGTAGTGGATGGTAGTGGATGATAGTGGATGATAGTGGATGATAGTGGATGGTAGTGGATGATAGTGGATGGTAGTGGATGGTAGTGGATGGTAGTGGATGGTACTGGATGATAGTGGATGGTAGTGGATGGTAGTGGATGGTAGTGGATGATACTGGATGGTAGTGGATGATAGTGGATGGTAGTGGATGGTAGTGGATGGTACTAGATGATAGTGGATGATACTGGATGATAGTGGATGGTAGTGGATGGTAGTGGATGGTAGTGGATGGTAGTGGATGGTAGTGGATGATAGTGGATGGTAGTGGATGGTAGTGGATGGTAGTGGATGATACTGGATGGTAGTGGATGGTAGTGGATGGTAGTGGATGGTAGTGGATGGTACTAGATGATAGTGGATGATACTGGATGATAGTGGATGGTAGTGGATGGTAGTGGATGGTAGTGGATGATAGTGGATGGTAGTGGATGGTAGTGGATGGTAGTGGATGGTAGTGGATGGTAGTGGATGATACTGGATGATACTGGATGGTAGTGGATGATACTGGATGGTAGTGGATGATACTGGATGGTAGTGGATGATACTGGATGATACTGGATGGTAGTGGATGGCAGTGGATGGTAGTGGATGGTAGTGGATGGTAGTGGATGGTAGTGGATGATAGTGGATGGTAGTGGATGGTAGTGGATGATACTGGATGATACTGGATGGTAGTGGATGGTACTAGATGATAGTGGATGGTAGTGGATGGTAGTGGATGGTAGTGGATGGTAGTGGATGATAGTGGATGGTAGTGGATGGTAGTGGATGATAGTGGATGATAGTGGATGGTAGTGGATGG
The DNA here is from genome assembly GCF_901001165.1 of Salmo trutta. NCBI lineage: Eukaryota > Metazoa > Chordata > Actinopteri > Salmoniformes > Salmonidae > Salmo > Salmo trutta. Next base: position 8,035,593 of record NC_042975.1, on the reverse strand, counting down.
TAGTGGATGGTAGTGGATGGTAGTGGATGGTAGTGGATGGTACTAGATGGTAGTGGATGATAGTGGATGGTAGTGGATGATACTGGATGGTAGTGGATGATACTGGATGGTAGTGGATGATACTGGATGATACTGGATGGTAGTGGATGGCAGTGGATGGTAGTGGATGGTAGTGGATGGTAGTGGATGGTAGTGGATGGTAGTGGATGATAGTGGATGGTAGTGGATGGTAGTGGATGATACTGGATGATACTGGATGGTAGTGGATGGTACTAGATGATAGTGGATGGTAGTGGATGGTAGTGGATGGTAGTGGATGGTAGTGGATGATAGTGGATGGTAGTGGATGGTAGTGGATGATAGTGGATGATAGTGGATGGTACTAGATGATAGTGGATGGTAGTGGATGGTAGTGGATGGTAGTGGATGGTAGTGGATGATAGTGGATGGTAGTGGATGGTAGTGGATGATAGTGGATGGTAGTGGATGATAGTGGATGATAGTGGATGGTAGTGGATGATAGTGGATGATAGTGGATGGTAGTGGATGGTAGTGGATAGTAGTGGATGATAGTGGATGGTAGTGGATGGTAGTGGATGGTAGTGGATGATAGTGGATGGTAGTGGATGGTAGTGGATGATAGTGGATGGTAGTGGATGGTAGTGGATGATAGTGGATGATAGTGGATGGTAGTGGATGGTAGTGGATGGTAGTGGATGATAGTGGATGGTACTGGATGGTAGTGGATGGTAGTGGATGGTAGTGGATGGTACTGGATGGTACTGGATGGTACTGGATGGTAGTGGATGGTAGTGGATGGTACTGGATGGTACTGGATGGTACTGGATGGTAGTGGATGGTACTGGATGGTACTGGATGGTAGTGAATGGGCCATTTTGTTGTCTGATCATCACCTTCTCTGCAGACCTACGGCATGTAAAACGAATTAGCACCACCACCGCCCACCTCCCTCTGCCTGCACCTCCGCTCGGAGAGGGAGAGATGTGATGTGAAGAGCAGCGTGACGAGATGGATCCAATCTATTCCACTCTGCTTGTCAAAATCCCTGAGAGCAAGCATCAACCATCAACCTTCAACCGTCAACAATCAGCCATCAACCATCAGCCATCAACAGTCAACCATCAGCCCTCAACCATCAGTACTCCAGACACATTTTCTTCTTTTTTTACATTCTTTAATGACAACCCTCGTGTTGGGAGTTTCTCTCTTACTCCTTCACCCAGTCCAAATGGACCATGTCACTGTCCTGCCCATGTGCATATGCTGCGGAGACGATTTGTGTGACAGCGTTATACAACCCTATCTGTGTCATGAAGGAGAGCCAGGGAGAATATCCACATACACTATATGACCAAAAGTATGTGGACACCTTCTCGTCAAACATCTCATTCCAAAATCATGAGCATTAATATGGAGTTGGTCCCCATTTGCTTCTATAACAGCCTCCACTTTTCTGGGAAGGGTTTCCACTAGATGTTGGAACGTTGCTGCAGGGACTTGCTTCTATTCAGCCACAAGAGCATTAGTGAGGTTGGGCACTGATGTTGGGCGATTAGGCCTGGCTCACAGTCGGCGTTCCAATTCATCCCAAAGGTTTTCGATAGGGTTGAGGTCAGGACTCTGTGCAGGCCAGTCAAGTTCTTCCACACCAATCTCGACAAACAATTTCTGTATGGACCTCGCTTTGTGCATGGGGGCATTGTTATGTTTAAATAGGAACAGGGCCTTCCCCAAACTGTTGCCACAAATTTGGAAGCACAGAATCGTCTAGAATGTCATTGTATACTTTAGCGTTAAGATCTTCCTTCACTGGAACTAAAGGACCTAACCCAAACCATGAAAAACAGCCCAAGACCATTATTCCTCCTCCCCCAAACTTTACGGTTGGCATTTTTCATTGAGGCAGGTAGCATTCTCCTGGCATCCGCCAAACCCAGATTAGTCTATCTGACTGCCAGATGGTGAAGCGTGATTCATCACTCCAGAGAACGTGTTACCAGTCCAATGGCAACAAGCGCCAGCCGACGCTTGGCATTGCGCATAGTGACCTTAGGCTTGTGTGCGGCTACTCAGCCATGGAAACCCATTTCATGAAGTTCGTGACAAATGGTTCTTGTGCTGATGTTTATTCCAGAGATAGTTTGGAACTCAGTAGTGAGTGTTGCAACCGAGGACAGATGATTTTTAAGCGCTACGTGCTTCAGCACTCGGCGGTCCCGTTCTGTGAGCTTGTGTGGCCTACCACTTCACAGCTTAGCCGTTGTTGCTCTTAGACGTTTCTATTTCATAATAACAGCACTTACAGTTGACTGGGACAGATATAGAGGGCAGAATTTTGACGATCTGACTTGTTGGAAAAGTGTCATCCTATGACGGTGCCACGTTGAAAGTCACTGAGCTCTTCAGTAAGGCCATTCCACTGCCAATGTTTTCCTATGGAGATTGCATGGCTGTGTGCTCGATTTATACATCTGTCAGCAACGCGTGTGGCTGAAATTGCTGAATCCATTCATTTGAAAGGGGTGTCCACATACTTTTGTATATACAGTTGAAGTCGGAAGTTTACATACACCTTAGCCAAATACATTCACAATTCCTGACATTTAATCCTAGTAAAAATTCCCTGTCTTAGGTCATTTAGGATCACCACTATATTTTAAGAATGTGAAATGTCAGAATAATAGTAGAGAGAATTATTTATTTCAGCTTTTATTTCTTTCATCACATTCCCAGTGGGTCAGAAGTTTACATACACTCAATTAGTATTTGGTAGCATTGCCTTTAAATTGTTTAACTTGGGTCAAACATTTCAGGTAGCCTTCCACAAGCTTCCCACAATAAGTTGGGTGAATTTTGGCCCATTCCTCCTGACCGAGCTGGTGTAACTGAGTCAGGCTTGTAGGCCTCCTTGCTTGCACACGCTTTTTCAGTTCTGCATACAAATTTTCTATAGAATTGAGGTCAGGGCTTTGTGATGGCACTCCAATACTTTGACTTTGCTGTGAGCCATTTTGCCATAACTTTGGAAGGATGCTTGAGGTCATTGTCCATTTGGAAGACCCATTTGGGACCAAGCTTTAACTTCCTGACTGATGTCTTGAGATGTTGCTTCAATATATCCACATAAATTTCCTGCCTCATGATGCCATCTATTTTGTGAAGTGCACCAGTCCCTCCTGCAGCAAAGCATCCCCACAACATGATGCTGCCACCCTCGTGCTTCACGGTTGGGATGGTGTTCATCGGCTTGCAAGCATCCCCCTTTTTCCTCCAAACATAACGATGGTCATTATGGCCAAACAGTTCTATTTTTGTTTCATCAGACCAGAGTACATTTCTCCAAATAGTACGATCTTTGTCCCCATGTGCAGTTGCAAACCGTAGACTGGCTTTTTTAGGCGGTTTCGGAGCAGTGGCTTCTTCCTTGCTGAGCGGCCATTCAGGTTATGTCGATATAGGACTTGTTTTACTGTGGATATAGATACTTTTGCAACTGTTTCCTCCAGCATCTTCACAAGGTCCTTTGCTGTTGTTCTGGGATTGATTGCACTTTACACACCAAAGTACATTCATCTCTAGGAGACAGAACGCGTCTCCTTCCTGAGCTGTATGATGGTTGCGTGGTCCCATGGTGTTAATACTTGTGTACTATTGTTTGTACAGATGAACGTGGTACCTTCAGGCGTTTGGAAATTGCTCCCAAGGATGAACCAGACTTCTGGAGGTCTACAATTTTCTTTCTGAGGTCTTGGCTGATTTATTTTGATTTCCCCATAATGTCAAGCAAAGAGGCACTGAGTTTGAAGGTAGGCCTTGAAATACATCCACAGGTACACCTCCAATTGACTCAAATTATGTCAATTAGCCTATCAGAAGCTTCTAAAGCCATGACATCATTTTCTGGAATTTTCCAAGCTGTTTAAAGGCACAGTCAACTTAATGTATGTAAACTTCTGACCCACTGGAATTGTGATACAGTGAATTATAAGTGAAATAATCTGTCTGTAAACAATTGTTGGAAAAATTACTTGGTGTCATGCACAAAGTAGATGTCCTAACAGACTTGCCAAAACTGGTTGAAAAACGAGTTCTAATGACTCCAACCTAAGTGTATGTAAACTTCCGACTTTAACTGTATAGTGTAACTAGAATCAGGCCACATACTACGCCTCCCTACATACTCTCCACAGCTGCAGCTCTGTTCAGCTCATACTGTATGTGTCTAACCGGCCAAGTTTACCAATAGTGGCTGGCCATTCCAGAAACATTGCCAGCGCTCTCTGCTCTGAAACAGAAATAGACCTGAATGTACCAATACTATGCAGGCTGGCATTTGTTTATAGGGAGAGGAATGAAGTGGAATGGAACTAAATTTTGTAATTTCTATATGCCAGAGGCAGAATTTCGAGTGTCAGCTTGAGTTACTGGGAAGAGGCTAGTAGTCAGGATTGTAGATTGTTTTGCTCTTGTTTAAAGTGTGTACGTTGTATAGAATCTCTAACATCTATGGCAGGCTGCATCAGGAAGATTTTCATTCAGAGCTTCGTCTCTGAAGCAGGAAGGGAAGGAATTTCAGGTTGGGCTCTCTCCGGTGTACACCGGATTCATTCCGGACATGACTCTAAAAGTTTTGTAGGCATGAAGGTCAGAGTCTCCAAAGGCTCGGGGGACATGCAGAGATAAAAATAAACACAGTGACAGAGTGGGCGTGTTGATGGAGCGCTGGCAGCACCCAGAGAGGACAGCCACGCAGGGCAGAGGACGTCTGTCACCAATCTCACATGTTTTATCACATGGCCCGTCATTAACAATGACGACTGACAGCATTTAGAACACACACATAAAGGTGACCCCTGACAACCCTGCTCCATCACTGATACACAGAGAGAGGGGGTGAAGAATGTGTGTGTGTGTGTGTGTGTGTTCCTGCTTCTACTTGTGTCAGTTGGTTATACTCTAAACATACTAAACATACTCTAAACATACTCAGTAGAATCCTGTTGTATCAGTCATTAGGTTTATTTCAGTGTATCAGTCATTAGGTTTATTTCAGTGTATCAGTTATTAGGTTTATTTCAGTGTATCAGTCATTGGGTTGATTTCAGTGTATCAGTCATTGGGTTGATTTCAGTGTATCAGTCATTGGGTTGATTTCAGTGTATCAGTCATTAGGTTGATTTCAGTATATCAGTCATTAGGTTGATTTCAGTGTATCAGTCATTAGGTTGATTTCAGTGTATCAGTCATTAGGTTGATTTCAGTGTCAATCACCATCTCTCTTGGTTTCATGTCATGCCTAATGAAAGCCCCTGTAGTGGCAGCTCCAGGTCCAATCCAGCTAACCTAACTAGGAGAGCAGAACCAATCAAAAGGCTGTGTACTCATCATTTATCTCTCTCCTTTCATCCTCTTTTACCAATTAGTGTAAATTAGGCCCGCTGTCCTTTAAGGAGAGCGAGCGAGAGAGCGAGAGAGAGAGCGAGAGAGAGAGAGAGGGAGAGAGAGAGAGAGAGAGGCAGTAGCATGGCTTCCCATCCCCATCCCCACCTAGCACGATGATGCCAAATCTGCTCGGCTTGCATCAGGCCTGCTCACCTCATCTGTGTCCTAGCAACTGTAAACCTCTCAGCCCCTTGGATACGGTAGGTCTGTGAACAAGTGTGTTTCCAAACAAAACACAAGGAATATAAAGTGTGTCCTTAGAGGAATGGACGTGCGGAGAGATACGAGAACAACTGGTGGGTGTCAGTCCTTCATGATGTAACAACGGCCATGTGATTGGCTCATTAAGAGGCATGCCATGCATACTCAAAAGGACACTGCCATGCAACTCTTTCAGGGCATATTCTTTGTCTTGAGTCTCTGAAGGAAGCTCTCTTCAGATACCAATTCTGGATACTAAAATGAACAGAGAGCATCATTTTTTGAAAGAGGGGAACAGAAATACCCTATACATGCCTGGCTGCTGTGTTTCCAAATGCATTAATGCAGATCTCCCAGGAACAGTCTGGGCCTCCCTCTCTCAGCGGAGTCTGTGGCTGTGTCTGTGTCTGTGTCTGTGGATGTGTCGGTGGATGTGTCTGTGGCTGTGTCTGTGGCTGTGTCTGTGGCTGTGTCGGTGGCTGTGTCGGTGGCTGTGGCTGTGTCCGTGTCTGTGGCTGTGACTGTGTCTGTGCCTGTCTGTGGCTGTCTGTGGCTGTCTGTGGCTGCAGTGGAGAGCTCAGCAGCCCAGTTTTGTTTGCTTGTAAAAAGCCATGACCACATTTCTTTCTGCAGTTTGCGCGCACGCACAGGGGTCGGTTCTGCTCAGGGGTCCAAGCCCGCTGAGTATTGGCATGGCTCGAAAGGCTGGATCAGAACCGCTCAGACTGTAGAGCCCTGACCGGCGCAGAGAATATGAGGTGCTCTGTCTGCTGAGCGGAGGCCAGTGCCTCCCTCTGTGTGCCTGAGTGCCACACCATGCGAACATAATCCCACAGGTAATGGGGGAGTTTCACCTCTGCACACACACAGCCAGCCTCTACCCACGGCTGCACAAAGTCAATGAGCCATCTCTCTCTCTCTCTCTCTCTCTCTCTTTCTCTCTCTCTCTCTCTCTCTCTCTCTGTCTCTCTCTCTCTCTCTCTTTCTCTCTCTCTCTCTCTCTCTCTCTCTCTCTCCCTCCCTCCCTCCCTCCCACCCTCCCTCCTGTGAGTGTGTCTTCAGCTTTGAAAAGGACAAGTGTGTCAACGGAATATCACAGTGAATAAATATCTCCACAAACATTGCAATTATAAAACAGTGAAGCCCTATAAGAAGGGTGAGGTCTAAATAAAACCACACTACGGCATAGCCTTGGCCACACAACTCTCTATTCCTGCCACACAGAGTCCTTAATACAGCACATTCAGCCAGCTCTCAATACCACTACAGTCCCCCGTAGAGAAACTGGCACACGGTACATAGTATCTGTGTGTAGATATTCCTACATCATTCCTCCACACAGAGATTGGCCTTAGCTGTTATTATGTGACCACAGTAAGGCTCTTGATCGGCTCATCAAAGCCCCTTTGAGGTTTTCTCTCTCATTTCCCAGCCTGTGCCACTCCTGCAGTGGGCTCTGCTCCCTCTCTCTCTCTCTCTCTCTCGCTCTTCCTCTCTACGGCTAACGCTATACGCCTCGGTATCGACCATGTCCACAGTCCTCAAAAGAGCATGGCTTGGGGAGCGGTCGGCTCTCTCTCTCATTTCCCAGCCTGTGCCACTCCTGCAGTGGGCTCTGCTCCCTCTCTCTCTCTCTCTCTCTCGCTCTTCCTCTCTACGGCTAACGCTATACGCCTCGGTATCGACCATGTCCACAGTCCTCAAAAGAGCATGGCTTGGGGAGCGGTCGGCTCTCTCTCTAATCTCTCAGCCTGGTGTGTGGAGCTAACAGCACAGCTCACTGCACCCCGCCATGCTGCGATGACTCACAATCACCATGTCAGACCTGAACACTGCCTGAGACACCTCATTCTAGACTATACATCATTACCTCACAAAACAAAATGCAAATAGTAAATATTATGTGATGAAATCGATCATGGAGTACGGCTAGAGTAGTCTGGGTGTTCATATTCTTTCTAAGTACTTCATCTGGGTCATACATGAATAAATATGACATAATATAATAGCCAACATAGACAACATAATATGCACCCAGGCCCGTATTGATCCATTGTATGTCAAATGCCAAGCTAATTATGATATATGTGCATGCTTTTAAAAATTTGCTTTGCCCTGTCAAGTATTTATGAATTTTAATGTCATTAGAGAGATAGGCTTAAAGGTATGCCAGTCAATCATACCATTGACAATAATATTATCAGGTTTGAATATTTTCTAGTGTCACGACTTCCGCCGAAGTCGGTCCCTCTCCTTGTTCGGGCGGCGGGCGGCGATCGACGTCACCGGCCTTCTAGCCATCGCCGATCCACTTTTCATTTTCCATTTGTTTTGTCCTTGTCTTACACACCTGGTTTCAATCCCCCAATTACTTGTTCATTATTTAACCCTCTGTTCCCCCATGTTTGCTTGTGAGTAATTGTTTGTCTTGTATACGGTCCGTTATTGTGGGCTAGGTATATTGTGTTGTATTTTGTGAATACTTGAGTAAATTTACGTTGATTACTCATATCTGCTGTCCTGCGCCTGACTCTCTACACCAGCTACACACAGGCCGATTACATCTAGTTCATTCCCAAACAGGTTAAATGCGCCAAGCCAATCTGATAACAGATCAGTGGTGTAATGTACTTAAGTAAAAATAATTTAAAGTACTTAAGTTAAAATACTTTAAAGTACTTATGTAAAAATACTTGAACGTATTAGCTCAGTTTGTAGAGCTATCTACTCCGATTTCAGAGCACTCTCATCTGTGTGCCAGAGCGCAAAATAACTGATGAATTTACGAACATGCAACACCTGTTGAATATGACCGATGTCAGTAAACATCTGCAAAAAAAGTTATTAAATTGTTGCCCGCAGCACAGTTAGTCACTAACGATTTTGATAACATGTAAACAGTCTAACCAGCTCTGCTAGGGCGATTAAAATGGTCAGAGTGAGGTCTTCTCTCATTTGTGTCTGGAAGTCTAGAAAGCTAGCCAACTTTAGCAAGTTAGCTTGGGTGCTTGACTGCTGTTGTGAATAACGCTCAGATCAACCCTACTTCTTGGCCAGAGCGTCCAGTGTCAATACTGCTGTGGGCACTCAGACAATCTGACAACACTCTGAATTTACAAACGACCCAGAGTGCACACTGACACATTGGAGGCAATTAAGAACGCACCTTAAGTTGTCAATCAAATGTATTTGGCATCGATCAAATGGGCGGGCAGGCAATTTCCCATTCAGTTGTCAAAATGTGGGTTGGGACAAGCATGTATTGACAGGCAAACTGCAGAAGGACAAGCAGGCTACTATTGTATGGTTCCCAATTCGAGGCAGCTGGTAATCGTTGCCTCTAATTGGGGATCATATTTAGGTAGCCTGTTTTCCCACCTGTGCTTGTGGGATATTGTTTGTTTGAGTTGGTGCTTGTTGCACCACGTTGTGTTGCTTGGTCATTGTTTTGGTTGTTTTGGTCGTTTATCAGTGCAATTTTGGCATCCAACTAACTTAGCTGAAAAAGTTTGAGAGAGTCTATCTAATGTTCTCTCGTTAGATTTTAGAGAGTCTATCTAATGTTCTCTCGTTAGATTTCACTTTGGCTACCATTAGTTGTTGATCTTATTTTTGTTGATGTGCATAACTGAGGGAGAGATGGCCTACCTGTACATGGTTGTTTGATCAATTGGACTGTAAAGTTACCAAATGTAAGATCTCTCCCGTAGTATTTACATATTTGCAAAGATCCAGTCAGGTGTATTTTGTGGCTTTTCGGCGAATGTGTTCGTTCTAATGATCTAGTCATGTTGTTGCTACTGCCTGTAAACACACAGTCCAGTTCAAAGTGAATGATGGCAGACCCGTGTGGCAAATGGCTGATTTGTATAAAGGCCTACTGTAGCTCTGATTGGCTATGGCGCACCGGTCTTTAGACTCCATGGTCCTGGACGAGACAGATGTTTTTTAGGTTTTATTTACTGCAGTGTCTATTAATTGTCCAAAACCACAGCTGCTGTCCCACTCTATATTGCTATAGAATTTTCACAAATGCTTTACTCTATGTCGTTCCCAAACATTCTATAGATTTCTGAAAATGTGAAAATGACTATATCTACTGTAACTGCACGCTTGTCAAAAAATGTACAAAAAATGTGATATTGTTCCTAGGGGTGTATATGAACAGATTTGAATAAAATGCTAAAATGCTGTCAGTTCCACTTTTTGTTTAACCTTTATTTAACTAGGCAGGTCAGTTAAGAACAAATTATCATTTACAATGACGGCCTACACCAGATGATGCTGGGCCAATTGTGCGCTGCCCTATGGGATTCCCAATCACGGCTGGTTGTGATACTGTCACGCCCTGACCTTAGAGAGCCCTTGGTTCTCTATGGTGTAGGAGGTGAGGGCGTGACTGGCGGGGTGTTCTAGTTTATATTTCTATGTTGGTGTTTTGTATGGTTCCCAATTAGAGGCAGCTGGTAATCGTTGCCTCTAATTGGGGATCATATTTAGGTAGCCGTTTTTTCCACCTGTGTTTGTGGGATATTGTTTGTTTTTTGTGTGTGTGAACGTTGCACCCCGGCTATCACGTTCGTTGTCAGTTTATTGCTTTTTTTGATGTTTCACTTTGAATAAAAGATGTGGAACTCAACTCACACTGCGCCTTGGTCCGTCCATTACGACGATCGTGACAGATACAACCTGGATTCAAACCAGGGTGTCTGTAGTGACACCTCTAGCACTGAGATGCAGTGCCTTAGACCGCTGCGCCACTCGGGATGAGTATGAGAATTTAGTACTTTTTCCACCACTGTACTTAAGTACATTTAAAACCAGCTACTTTTAGACTTTTACTCAAAAAGCATTTTACTGCGTGACTTTTACCGGAGTCATTTTCTATGAATGTATCTTTACCTTTACTCAATTATGACTTTTCCACCACTGCAGAAGATAGAGTATCACAATAACAAGGGGGCCTGCTGTATTGTATTGTACTGTACTGTACTGTATTGTATTACACTGTACTGTACTGTACTGTATTGTATTACACTGTACTGTATTGTACATATATTGTACTGTATTGTATTGCACTGTATTGTACTGTACTGTATTGTACCCAATTGTATAGCACTGTATTGTACTGTACTGTACTGTACTGTATTGTACTGTATTGTATTGTATTGTACTGTACTGTACTGTATTGTATTGTACTGTACTGTATTGTACTGTTCTGTTCTGTATTGTACTGTACTGTTCTGTATTGCACTGTACCAATTGTATAGCACTGTACTGTATTGTATTGTACTGTTCTGTTCTGTATTGCACTGTATTGTACTGTACTGTATTGTACTGTATTGTACTGTTCTGTATTGTACTGTACTGTTCTGTATTGCACTGTATTGTACTGTACTGTTCTGTATTGCACTGTATTGTAGCCTACCTATGAAGTAGGAGAGCAGCACGACCAGCAGGACGGCAGCAGCGATGGCCGACACCGCAGCACATTTCCAGCTGCAGTACTTGGAGGGTTTCTTCAGCTTGAAGGAGCTCCTAGAGAAGGTGTTTCTGGGTAGCAGCCGCGGCGGGGGGGAGTAGACGGTCCCAGATGTCAGCGGGTACCCTGGAGACGAGCTGCTGAACAGGGGAGTGGTCCCGGACGGTGTTTTAAACAGGAAATGCCTACAGCGATGGAGAGAAAGAGAGGACACAGAGAGTTAGAATCAGCTGTTACATGGTCTCTATTACCAATAGAATGTGTAAATTGCGTTGGAGTGAACAGTCGCTTTCAGAATATAATGAGACATCTGGAGCAATGAAGTGCTCCTCTATATTCCAGCAGCAATTATTCACCGGTCATTGACATGCATTGATTTTCCTATTCTTAAAACTTATTCACACTTCAAATTGGTCTAGAGACACCGAATTATACAGCTAAAAGCATAGAGAATATAAAGATTGTTTCACATCTCTTTCCAGACTTCTACCCAGCATTTGATGATGGTCATTATCGTCGTTAGTGCTCAGAGAGAATAACAATGAACTGCTTCTTCTTTGTCATCAGTCTCATTTCTACCTTAAACAACATACTGCAAATATACCATTATGAAGCTTAGTAAATACTGTAGTTAAGTCTGTTTTAACATTATCTCTCCCCCAGCACCTCCTTGCCCTCTTTACAGTCAGACAGGCAGTCTGACTCTGTGGGCCGTGTCCGGTGCCCGGCTTGGCTACGGGCAGACCACAGTGCCAAGCCAGTGGCCTGCGCCAGGTGGGCGGCGGGCCAGGGGAGGTCCACGAGGAGGCAGATGGGATTGGGATGAAAGTGGAAGACAGTTGACCGTGCCGCTTTGATGCCGGTCAGAAGCTCTCACAAGCTGCTTCCCCACACTACCCAGAAGCACTCTCCTCTCAGATCTCCTTCCACATCTCCAGGCCGGATGGGGAAGGAAGCCCAAAACGACCCCCCCCCCCCCCCCCCCCATCTCTCTCTCACCTCCAACAACTGAGAGAAGCTATAACACTCTTACTGATCTCTCCCTTTCCACTTCAACAGCCCCTCCCCCCACACCACATCAAATCACCACACACCCCAAACTCCATCTTCTTCTATTCTGAAATAGTGACTTGGTACCGCTACTCCCTGTACGTAGCCTCGTTATTGTTATTTTATTGTGTTACTTTTTTTGTTTTGTTTATTTAGTAAATATTTTCTTAACTCTATTTTCTTAAACTGCATTGTTGGTTAAGAGCTTGTAAGTAAGCATTTCACTGTAAGGTCTACTATACCTGTTGTATTCGGCGCATGTGACAAATAAAATTTGATTTGATTTATTCACTTCCACACAGAAAGATGTCAGTTTCTTCTTCTTCTCTCCTCAGTTTGAGAAGCAGTGACTAGATCAATGGTGGATATCTACCAATTAAGAGTCTCATCTCCTGAGGTAAGATCTTCATGGGGTCTGATCAATCCTAGCAGGAGTACACTGACAGTAACGCTAACAGGCTCTCCACAGCTCGTCTCTCAACCAGCCACCAACGACTCGAGAACGCCAAGGATGGGAAAGGTCCGGGAAAAACTGTTACAAAGTAAGTAGGAAATATGTAAAAGATGTTTGTTAAATTGACTATGGGTTGTAAAGGAAAAGAGCGTTCCTTTGAAGTAGGTGTCAAGCCTCACTCAATTCTTAATTCACCGGTTTGGTTCAAATGACAGCGTCAGCTCAGAAATAATTTAATGGGGTGCGAAAGGAATAGAATGACATAGATATGAGTGAGAGAAAAAAAAACAGGTTCGTTGCAAAAACAAAGTGTAGGAGGCATGTGTACATCTCTACCTCAACATGTCTCTTGTCTGTCTTTACATTTGGGATCAGTCTAACATTGGACTTCACAGGCAGTCAAGGTCAACTGTGAAACCTGCTCAAGGCAACAGCCTGTTTTTCATAGCCATGATGATTGTATATTGGCATTCCTCACCTGGAATAGTGCTGATAAAGTGGGCTGACTAGCCTGTCTCCCCCACCAGTCAATATCAAACGATGGCTAGCTGCTGAGATCAACACACACCCCACTAATCCCAAGGTCTCTGAAATGTGACCTAATAATCAACCTTCAATTCACTCTAATAATCTCCCCCCTGTGTAAAGTGAAATAAACACCTTGAGTGATGGTTTGTTCTGAACATAATATATTAAATATACTGTGAATATATGTCTTATATTAACAGAGAAACTGCGAGGGGTGATCAAAGGGATTACATCAAAGGATATGTTTGATGTATTTGATGGGTTGATCGCCATTTTGGTTGTGTTCAATATGATTTCAGCCTGCTACGATGCACACATGCTGACTTTCCAGTAGGCCATTACTGCCTCAGAGTATCATTCTAAAGGGCCTCAGAGTATCATTCTAAAGGGCCTCAGAGTATCATTCTAAAGGGCCTCAGAGTATCATTCTAAAGGGCCTCAGAGTATCATTCTAAAGGGCCTCAGAGTATCATTCTAAAGGGCCTCAGAGTATCATTCTCCAGACCTCAGAGTATCATTCTAAAGGGCTTCAGAGTATCATTCTCCAAACCTCAGAGTATCATTCTAAAGGGCCTCAGAGTATCATTCTAAAGGGCCTCAGAGTATCATTCTCCAAACCTCAGAGTATCATTCTAAAGGGCCTCAGAGTATCATTCTAAAGGACCTCAGAGTATCATTCTAAAGGACCTCAGAGTATCATTCTAAAGGGCCTCAGAGTATCATTCTAAAGGGCCTCAGAGTATCATTCTAAAGGGCCTCAGAGTATCATTCTAAAGGACCTCAGAGTATCATTCTAAAGGGCCTCAGAGTATCATTCTAAAGGGCCTCAGAGTATCGTTACCTATACTCCTAAGTATAAAGGGGATGAAGACGGTGAAAAGTGGTGTCACCGCGGCAACCTGAGAATGTATTACACTGGGAAAGGAGTGACAATGGGACCTCTGCCCCGTCTCCACCGGCAGCCCTTCCTAACAGCTGTGTCCGTGCACTAATGAAAACATGGCCGAGGTTAGCGTCCTGGCCCTTTAGCCTGGCTTTCCCGCCGAAGCTCCCTGATTAATGGCTTGTACCATGGTGACAGGCGGGCGGGCAGACCGCTGCCTGCGGACATCACATCACACTGTGTTAGTGGAGAGAATATCCTCTCAGCTAGATGCATGTTAATTGCAACATGTCAGGCGGCAGGTAAATTAATCCATAAATCAATCATATTTTATCCACCAGGGCACTAGTTATTTAGCCGTTGTCAGAGACAGCTTTGCAAAGCAAAACAGAGATAGTATAATGGCTTTGACAAGTACTAAATAGAGTGACGAGAGGAGATGGATGATAAATCACAGTTCATTACGTGTGGGTATAATCATTTGAATCATACAACACAATGTTCTCACAACATACACTAGATCATATTATCTCTCCTGACATGACAAAGAAGGCAGTGTGGGGTCCAAATCTGTCAATAGTGAAATAAAATATACATGCTATTCAGCAGTTATTACAATACCACTTTAGCCCAAGTTCACATACCTCCTCACATTACCTTCAGTTCACATACCTCTTTCACATTAGCTTCAGTTCACATACCTCCTCACATTACCCTCGGTTCACATACCTCCTCACATTACCTTCAGTTCACATACCTCCTCACATTACCTTCAGTTCACATACCTCCTCACATTACCCTCAGTTCACATACCTCTTTCACATTACCCTCAGTTCACATACCTCTTTCACATTAGCTTCAGTTCACATACCTCCTCACATTACCCTCAGTTCACATACCTCCTCACATTACCCTCAGTTCACATACCTCTTTCACATTAGCTTCAGTTCACATACCTCCTCACATTACCCTCAGTTCACATACCTCCTCACATTACCTTCAGTTCACATACCTCCTCACATTACCCTCAGTTCACATTACCTTCAGTTCACATACCTCCTCACATTACCCTCAGTTCACATTACCTTCAGTTCACATACCTCCTCACATTACCCTCAGTTCACATACCTCCTCACATTACCTTCAGTTCTGAATCATCAATATCATTGTGACTAAGTACATTATATGAAGGTTATAGCAGACAGTTGACCTGCAGTGAAAATACCAACCAAATGCCTTATAGGACAATATGAACCCACAATAAAAGGCCTTCAAACGTGAATTGCTTTAGATAACACGCAATATCAAATACCTGCATATTTTAACAGAGGAGAGAGAGCATTAACGCTACATTTGAATTATGATTTGATTTTGTTCTACGATGTAAAAAAAAGAAGGAGAAACCAATCTCACCTACTAGGTATACGCTATTCCGTTTCAGATGAGACGTTTGGTCTTTTTGTCTTTGTATTTACTTTTCTAAATGTTTATCTATCATCCTTTAAGTAGCACTTACGGTAAAAGTATTTTCTTTCCTTCCTGCTCCTGTTTGCAAATTGGTCACAACATGCCACTCACAGAGGAGTTAATACCCACACAGACAGTTAAACAGGACCACCGACAAATACAAACCAAGCCAGAATAAAATAAGAGGGCAAATAGTCTCTCTTTTACATTAAACACTTCTCTCATCCTGGGGGAGGGCGTGAAAAGCCAGAGCAATTAACAAGTAAATGGAGATTTTACAGATAATGAACATGAATTCAACTGGAGTCAAGCCTTATTAGTATTCTGCCAGACATACCAGGACATCATGGTAAAGCTATCAAGGGCAAGAGACATTTTGCAAAATGTTGTAATGAACCCTGGTTGGCATTCGAGGCACGGAGAGCTGAACTGTTGGAGGTTCTAGCTGCCAATCGGTCTCTCTCAATACCAGAACCTCCAGGATGGTATGCAAGCAGGGGCAGGTCTGTCTGCAACCCACTCAGCTAGGTGTTAAGACACTGAACCATCCTGACCGCACCGAAGGTGCCAGAGCCAGTCAATCTAATCGAATAAAATCAACATCAAAAGATTTCAGAGTTCAAAATCAAATCAAATTTGCCACATGCACTGAATATGCACCGAATATGCACCGAGACTTTACTGTGAAATGCTTACTTACGAGCCCTTTCCCAACAATCTAAGAAAAAAATTGTAAGACAAAATAACAATAACGAGGCTATACACAAGAGTCAAATCCCCTAGTGGGGCTGGTTTATCATTTGGTTTACTACCTTCAGAAGGGATTTAGTGATCTTGCAATAGTTTTCTCTATGTAATGTATTGCACCATGCAATATAAGGGACCACAAAGGAAATAAGTCACTGACTTTATTGTGTTATCCATAACTAGTTTTTAATGTATGTACTGCGTGTAGCCTATATTAGGGCTGTGATGATACCAATATCACAATATTTGGTCTTTTAAAAACATTGGTCCTTTAAAAACTTGCTGTATGTAAAATATTGGTTGCTATAGCTAGGAAAATAAATGAATGTGAATCTGGATGACACGATACTAACAAGTATTGCGATATTGGTATCGTCCTGGCCCTGATAGATATGTACTTTTTTAAACTGTCAAATAAAATCAATCAATCAATCTTTGAAGACTTCAACAACAGCCAACCACAATGCGGCATTTGAACACAGATAAAACTAATTTATATAGCATAGCTTAGAAGATGTCTCTCCTAGACTGAGCTCACAGTTAAGAGATTTAGAGACTGGGTCTCAGAGAGAGACTGGGTCTCAGGGGGGTTGAAACAGTGAACAAAAAGGCATTTCACATTAGTCCCCCATTTGGAAATTGAACAAGCTACAAACACATAACCATTTAACGTGTCAGTTTTCAATATTTACATGGTAATACAGTACCAGTATGTACCACAATAATACAACAATAATACCGTAATAATACCATAATAATACCATAATACCATAATAATACCACAATAATATCATAATAATACCATAATAATACCACAATAATATCATAATAATACCACAATAATACCGTAATAATACCATAATACCACAATAATACCACAACAATACCGTAATAATACCACAATAATACCATAACAAAACCACAATAATACCACGATAATACCAAGATAATACCACAATAATACAACAATAATACAATATTAATACCACAATAACACCATAATAATACCACAATAATATCATAATAACACCATAATAATACCACAATAATACCATAATAATACCACAATAACACCACGATA
Organism: Salmo trutta; assembly: GCF_901001165.1. NCBI lineage: Eukaryota > Metazoa > Chordata > Actinopteri > Salmoniformes > Salmonidae > Salmo > Salmo trutta. The sequence continues at coordinate 8,018,237 of NC_042975.1, read as the reverse complement.
ATACCAAGATAATACCATAATAATACAACAATAATACCATAATACCACAATAATACCATAATAATACAACAATAATACCATAATAATACCACGATAATACCAAGATAATACCACAACAATACCATAATAATACAACAATAATACCACGATAATACCAAGATCATACCACAATAATACGATATTAATACCATAATAATACCACAATAATACCACAATAATACCATAATAATACCACAATAATACCACAATAATACCACGATAATACCAAGATAATACCACAATAATACGATATTAATACCACAATAATACCATAATAATACCACGATAATACCAAGATAATACCACAATAATACGATATTAATACCACAATAATTCCATAACAATACTATAACAATACTATAATAATACCACAATAATTCCATAATAATACCACAATAATACCACAATAATACCACAATAATTCCATAATAAAACCACAATAATACCATAACAATACTATAATAATCAGTGGCTTGGTCTTCATATTGCATGAGCCATAAAATATTAAACATCTCAATGAGATTTTATACTACGTTGTGAGCAGACTTTGAGCGTTGTTTAATAGCCTACATACACTAGTATATACCAGTTAGCAGATGCTTTTATCCAAAGTGACTAACAGTCATGTGTGCATACATTTTAAGTATGGGTGGTCCTAGGAATCGAACCCACTATCTTGGCATAGCAAGCACTATGCTTTACCAACTGAGCTACAGAGGACCACGAGGGTAAAGTTGGGCTCATACATGCCAGATGAGGCTAATAACAAATGTCTTTGCAAATTGACTAAGTGCATGCTATGCATTCTGTTGTTGAGAATATAGGAGAAACACCAATAGGCCTACAGCACCATTGCAGATGTGGTCGCTATTCACTACACCCTGTTTAATTGGGCTCCTCAGGGCTTCTCAGCAGAAATCGACTGCTGGGGGAGCACATTCAATCTGGAGAGAGAGAGAGAGAGAGAGAGAGAGAGAGAGAGAGAGAGAGAGAGAGAGAGAGAGAGAGAGAGAGAGAGAGAGAGAGAGAGAGAGAGAGAGAGAGAGAGAGAGAGAGAGAGAGAGAGAGAGAGAGTGAGAGAGAGAGGAATGGTCCAAGCGTCTCAAACAAGACCATGGGGAGACAGGGAGAGAGCGGAGCGGGCAGTGACTCAGCTCACCTCTCAGTAACGAAGACTTTATTATTTCATTTCTGGAATGTGGTGAGACTGGGCCCTGGAATAAGACAGAAGTTATGTGATAAAGAAACCTGCAACGATCCGTCTATTCATAGACCACATCCTATATACAGTAGGACTATATTCCTCTAAACTAATGGGTAAATTAAGTACAATTTACAGAGCCACACATGGGAATGGAAGTATCCCCAAATGGATCCATTATGGATTACATCGATGTCACCCTGAATACTTTTGCTGCTCATTCATGAACTGGAGTTCCATAGCGTATAAAGACTAGACCAGGAGGGAATAACATCAGATAGCACACTATGTTTCTACTGTAGTTCCATAGCGTATAAAGACTAGACCAGGAGGGAATAACATCAGATAGCACACTATGTTTCTACTGTAGTTCCATAGCGTATAAAGACTAGACCAGGAGGGAATAACATCAGATAGTACACTATGTGTCTACTGTTGTTCCATAGCGTATAAAGACTATACCAGGAGGGAATAACATCAGATAGTACACTATGTTTCTACTGTAGTTCCATAGCGTATAAAGACTAGACCAGGAGGGAATAACATAAGATAGTACACTATGTGTCTACTGTTGTTCCATAGCGTATAAAGACTAGACCAGGAGGGAATAACATCAGATAGTACACTATGTGTCTACTGTAGTCGTGTACAATAATGGTAAGCTTATACAGATGATTTGTTCCATTGCAAAAAAAATGTTTTTCTAAGCCAAACCCAAGACGTGTGAATGTACTGTATGCGTTATATTATCTCCACGGCAGTATGATGGACAGCGTGGCTGGTGGTTCCAGGTCGTAGGGTAAAGGGTCAGGCCCCAGCTGAAATGCTGTTTTGTTCCTATGAGGGAGACTGTAAAGAGGAAGCAGTATTAATGGGTGAAACTAAGTAAAAGTGCTAGCGCTGCAAGACGCCCTAGACAGGGAGGGGCATCTGAAAGACAAAGAAATATGAACTGAAGTGTGTGAGGTCAGGCCCATATGCCCAGACAGAAGCTATATTAATCTGCCTGCTGAGAACAGGCACTGAGGTGGCAGGGGAGAGGGGAGACGAGAGAGAAGGTGGGGGACGAGAGAAGGTGGGGGATGGAAGGGGAGGCCGCAGTGAGGGGAAAGATGCAGTGTTGTTGTACTGTTTTGTGTGTGTTTTTTGCATGTGTGCATTCTGCCGAGATGCGCTTTTAAAGGGATAGTGTACGATTTTTTTGCAACTAAGCCCCTTTTCTACTTACCCAGAGTCAAATTAACTCCATTGATTCCATATTTCCGATGGTGTCAACATAATTGTATTTTCATGCATTTTGGAGTAGAATGTATTTTTTTTAAGTCACCAGAATTGACCTTTAACACATTCGCTCTACAAAAAAATATCTTCTCAGCAAAGAGCAACCACCACCCTCCACCCACCCACCACCCACCTTTGCCACCGCTGCTGAAAAAACTCCTAGGAGAAACACTGCGTAGGAAGAGGAGATTGGAGAGTAATGATGTGCTGTCGGTCCACTCTAAAAAAAGGGAGGGTCATAAATCCTAACAAACCAGCTAACAAACCACCCTACTGGAGACGTTTGGGGAAATATATGGCCTAAAAACCTGAAAAGCAGCAGAACACAACTCATGCTGCAACAGTAGTACACCAAACCAGGAATTGAAGCCCACAATCCTGAGCAGTAACTCATTATTCTGGTGCATCTCAGAAAACATGATGGAATTTAGAAACATCTATAAATATCTATACTGTGTAAAACAATTTTTTTTGAAGCTTTCCTTTCTTTGTGGAGGCATTCTGGCTGTGACTCAGGCGCCAGGCTCCATTTTGGAGAGGAGGGAGCAGGTAGGTAGAGGCGCCAGGCTCCATTTTGGAGAGGAGGGAGCAGGTAGGTAGAGGCGCCAGGCTCCATTTTGGAGAGGAGGGAGCAGGTAGGTAGAGGCGCACGGTGGTAACAGGCATAGCAGGAGCTGTGCCTGTGCTCCCGATGAATAAAACATCTGAGAGACGAGCCCTGTTGCCCCGACCTCATGAATTGTGCACGCATCGTGTTTGAGGTGTGATCTGGGAACATCGAGGAGTGACCCACAGCCCAGCGTAAGCCCGGCAACCACACACCACGGCAACCAAACAAAAGACAGAACAGAGGGAGAGAGGAAGGCACTAGCTTCTATGTCCCAGAACCCCAGAGGGAGAGCAGCGGGCAGGACTGTGCGGCTCAGTGTGACAGAGGGAGTGCAGCGGGCAGGACTGTGGGGCACCGTGTGACAGAGGGAGTGCAGCGGGCAGGACTGTGGGGCACCGTGTGACAGAGGGAGTGCAGCGGGCAGGACTGTGCGGCACCGTGTGACAGAGGGAGTGCAGCGGGCAGGACTGTGTGGCACCGTGTGACAGAGGGAGAGCAGCGGGCAGGACTGTGGGGCACCGTGTGACAGAGGGAGTGCAGCGGGCAGGACTGTGCGGCACCGTGTGACAGAGGGAGTGCAGCGGGCAGGACTGTGTGGCACCGTGTGACAGTGGGAGTGCAGCGGGCAGGACTGTGCGGCACCGTGTGACAGAGGGAGAGCAGCGTGCAGGACTGTGCGGCACCGTGTGACAGAGGGAGTGCAGCGTGCAGGACTGTGCGGCACCGTGTGACAGAGGGAGTGCAGCGTGCAGGACTGTGTGGCACCGTGTAACAGAGGGAGTGCAGCGTGCAGGACTGTGGGGCACCGCGTGACAGAGGGAGAGCTAGACCACATTGTAACTCAATACACTGTTTGCTGACAAAAAGGCAGGGACAGAAGGCCTGATAATAAACATCAAATGCATGAAGAACTTACAAAGATACAAACCTCATCTGTAATACTGCTATGTAAGCCCTTCTCCATTTTCAACTAATAAAGGGAAACGGGCAGGACTGTGTGGCACCGTGAGAAAGAGGGAGAGCAGCGGGCAGGACTGTGTGGCACCGTGTGAAGATGGGCAATGGCAGGACGGGATGTTGGGTTGAGAGCTCTACCAGCTGGGCTCCCACAAACCTGACCAGAGGCTTTAAGTCCAAGGTTTAAGTCCAACCAACTGAACAGTACAAGGAACTGATAGGAATCAGAATGTTTTCCTGTCCCCTTAAACAGGGAAGGTGTCCAAACATCATGGCAGGCAGGCAGGCGGACTGGAAAGACAGGGTGACAGGGTAACTGACCTGGTCTCCAGAGGAACGCTGCTGTTCAGCGCCCAGCTGTCCTGAAGCTGGACTGACTCTGGCGTGGAGGGACCCTCCCCGGGGGCCGCCGAGGGGGCGTGGACTGGGCCGCGACGGCTGGCCAGGGTGTTGGGGTTCAGGGAGCTTGCAGACGACTGGTGGTGGTTGTGAGGAGGAGGGAGCGGCGGCCGCAGAGACTGACTGTGATGGTGGTTTGGAGGACCTGAAAGAGAACACAGGAACAAATTAGGGCTCGTTGATTGACCGGAATGGTGTTCTAGCGCAGAGATTAAAAAACTTCACAGCCTGTTTTGACTGATTTAATGAAGGCTTCCATTGACAGTGATGCATGTTTGGATGTTTCATATGGAACATTTTTCATATCGTGTTCCAAATTGCTATAAGAGAACACATCAGATCCAAATAAGAAAACACCGAATTTTTTTTTTTAAACGGTACACTTAGAAAATACAATATTTTACAGAGAAAATTACAGACTAAATCCAATACAATGTTTAGCACATTGTAACTCAATATAATGTTTATCATATTGTAACTCAATACACTGTTTATCATATTGTAACTCAATACAATGTTTATTCCATTGTAACTCAATACAATGTTTATCATACTGTAACTCAATACAATGTTTATCATATTGTAACTCAATACAATGTTTATCATATTGTAACTCAATACAATGTTTATCACATTGTAACTCAATACACTGTTTATCACATTGTAACTCAATACAATGTTTATCATATTGTAACTCAATACAATGTTTATCATATTGTAACTCAATACACTGTTTATCATATTGTAACTCAATACAATGTTTATCATATTGTAACTCTATACAATGTTTATCATATTGTAACTCAATACAATGTTTATCATATTGTAACTCAATACAATGTTTATCACATTGTAACTCAATACAATGTTTATCATATTGTAACTCAATACACTGTTTATCACATTGTAACTCAATACAATGTTTATCATATTGTAACTCAATACAATGTTTATCATATTGTAACTCAATACAATGTTTATCATATTGTAACTCAATACAATGTTTATCATATTGTAACTCAATACAATGTTTATCATATTGTAACTCAATACAATGTTTATCACATTGTAACTCAATACAATGTTTATCATATTGTAACTCTATACAATGTTTATCATATTGTAACTCAATCCAATGTTTATCATATTGTAACTCAATACACTGTTTATCACATTGTAACTCAATACAATGTTTATCATATTGTAACTCAATACACTGTTTATCATATTGTAACTCAATACAATGTTTATCATATTGTAACTCAATACAATGTTTATCATATTGTAACTCAATACAATGTTTATCACATTGTAACTCAATACAATGTTTATCACATTGTAACTCAATACAATGTTTATCACATTGTAACTCTATACAATGTTTGCTGACAAAAAGGCAGGGACAGAAGGCCTGATAATAAACATCAAATACATGAAGAGCTTACAAAGATACAAAGCTCATCTGTAATACTGCTATGTAAGCCTTTCTCCATTTTCAACTAATAAAGGGAAACATGAAAATTGAAAGCTGTGAATTAACTTTGTGAAAGTTAAACATTTTAATTGTGTAACTAAAACTATTCAAATAATGCAATCAAAATGGTTTCTCAACTTTTAAACATTTAATCAAATAATGCAATTAAAATATTTTACTGCATTTTTGTAGCAACCCTAAATCATACCATTTAATTAAAAGATAATGAAAGTACGTAATACTTCAGATTTTGGCAAATGAGATCTAAATATCTCCAAATTAATGAAGTGCTATTAGCATATATCACTAATTATTAAAGTCTACAAAGAAATATTTGGACAATTCTAATTTCAATCTACAGATATGATACAGAATAAAAAAAAATTAAAACTTAGTGCCTCCACTCATCCTGTACAGCCTGCAGTGCATGATGGACATACAGGAAATAGCCTTGATCAAACAGTGGCTAGATAAATGAATGGACATATTCCTCTAAGTGGAAAAAGAAAGGACATTTGTTTACATCTTCCATAATGCCATAACAGTCTTATTGACTGATCTAAAGGCAAAGCCTACTGTGGGAAAAAAACACACAATAACATCTATTCTCCATCTGGGTTTCTTCTGCCTATCCTTGTATACTTCATTGAACATTCCAGGAGTAACATAAACTTAACATATATAAAGTCAATATGATAAAATACAGTGGGCCTACCCTCTTACATATACAGTATGGAACTGATAAGTAGTGAAAGAATCAGCCTCACACCAGGAAGTGACAGTTTGAGCTAAGAAAAGGAGAGGCCCTTCACACAAAATGTCTTGTGAAAAGAGGAGAGGATAGATGAAAGAGGGGATGTGATCAGCTCTGGTTTGGAGGGCTAGGGTGTGTAATCTCCCGCACCACACTGTGTAAGAACAGGATAAAAAACCCAGTGATACAAAACCCACACTTCACAAAAGCTGGGTTTGGACTGCAGGGACGCTGGGAACTTTGGAACAATCTGAGCAGCACAATAGGTCCCGAGAGCAGTGGATTATACTGTGACCTGGTCATCAAATGCACCACTCCACACTGCAGCTCCGGCTAAACACAATGACATTCTGGGACTAGCGCTTTAATGTGTTCTGATAACCTTGGCCGTGCTCAGACCCTACGCCTTTTCATCGTTTTCCCCCTGCAAACTGCCGTTCAGGCTCAAATCGAGCCGACGGCCAGGGAGGCTGTCTACCAACCCTCAATGGGAATGTGCAGTTGTTACCTTTTACAGGTCTGTGGTCACACAAAAGGGCCGTTGCCGTCGAAGGCTTCGGTTTCTAACCCCGAGGAACTACACCCCTGTGTGAACCAGTGGAATCCCACAGACACAATGGTCGCCTCCATATCGGGTTTAATACAGCAGAGATCACAGTGGAGATCTGAGCAGCGGGGTTGTCAAAGTCACTACTATAATAGGCAGATTATGGCGTTCAGCAGCGCGCTGGCCTTTAGTAGTCCCCCTGTATTGTGTTTTAATAGAGGCGAATAAAAAAACCCTGTACTTCTCTTTAATGCCACAGCCGGTCCTTCCGCAGAGGATCAGCTGTGGCTCGGTACAACAGGTGAAACACCACAGGCCACTATCTTTACACCTATTTAAACAATAAGCTCCATCTTAAAAAACTCAGTTGTGTTGCACAGTAGAGGAATGGCGGGGCATCTAGCTGCACTGCTGCTTTAGTGGTGGGGGCAACAGCTTTTTCAGAATGGACCACATGGTGACTTAATCCTGCAGCATAAAGACAGAAACATAAAGCACCATATGAGCCAGGCAGAACAAGTGTACTTACTCAACCTATCCTCAAACAGAATATTTGACCTTTTTTCTTTCAGCCTGGAAGACAATCATTCCAATTACAAACAAAACAACGTCGTATGAGAAGCAAGAGAGGAAAACTAACATTTAGTAAATGAGGATACAAACTTAATAACATGGAGCCATGTTGGTAATTACCACTCCATGGATATAGAATTAAGAAACTTCTAAAAGGTTAATTGCTTTTCTGATTGAGAGGCAGCTCGTCGCTATACAGAAATTGAAATTGAGTGTGTCCGTTTTCTTTGTAAGTATCATAAAAAATGAAACTCTCTCAAATGAAAGAGGGGGATATTGTAATGAATATTAATTTCACATAATTTTTTACCAAATTTCAGAATTATTGAGGGGTAAAAAATGATGTTTTAATTTAAAAACAAAGATTTATGGCAGTGGGTCGTATCCTAGTAAAAATAGTTTAGTTTCCTTTGTCTCCCAGCCCCTGTAACCATGGCTTTCACCATCGCTGGAATACACATTTGTGATCAGGTCCCTCAGAAGCCGACTGTAGAATCCAACTTATTTTTGGAGCTTCCCTTCGCATCTCAGCCTGCATCATAAAGCCCATTCAATGTAAAAACTGTTGAGAAGTGAAACAGCACTATGCTGTATTCATCCCATCCATAAAAATGACATTCATTCCCCCTCCATCTTCCATTTTCTAAATGTGTTTTTATTTCAATATTTTCTCTTCTCCGTCATTTAATGATGAATAGTTGAATTCTAATTAACTGTGCAAACCTACATTATGTGAAAGACAACAACAACAAAAACCCTGGGACGAGAGCCCATTTCATGGTTTGTTGTTTTTTGTATTATTTCTGAACAAAAAGCTGGCTGAATGTTCAAGGCAATTTGCTACAAAAGGATGGAACTCAGTTTGAACTTGAAATGACCTATATGCCTATTTATTTGTCCAACCGTTAGGAGGCCAGGCTACATAACTTGTTTGCGATAATGACCCAGGTGTAGAATGTGTTTTATAGCCCACCTCAGCTGTCATGTAGAGAGAGAAAAAAAAAGACAGTAAGCTAAGAGGGACTAAAAAGGCTAAAAGTAATTACTGTTCAGAGGCAATGCAGGGCGAAATGGAAACACCCCACACAACAGCTTCTTCCACCTCTGTTGTTACTGGTGCATGGCGATGTTGAAATTACTGCAGCTTCGCAGACTACAGGCTAGAATGACAAGAATTAAAATAAATTGTCCAGCATGGGCGGTGGGAACCTTGGAAAAACAATACGAGTAAAAGCATAAATGTCCATTTGGAATGATAAAAGACCGAATGTACACACGGCAGGAGAAGCCCCGAGAAAAGCAGGTAATAGAAATTGCGATTATTTTTTTACTGTGACTCGGGTTGCTTAAAAATAAATGTGGTGGCGTGATTGGAGAAGGGGCATGTTTCTGTCTTCCACTCTTTTGTTAGTTCCTCCTATCGACCTCTTCACACACACCAAAGACAGGTGAAAATGTCTTAATTGAAACAAGCCCAAGGGTAAGTGTGCACTCATCACAGCACTCAGCGCCTCAACGTGTGGTGGATTCCTGCCTAGTTGAATGGGTTAACATTTGGCTTGGGCTGCAAATTGATAAGCACAGTGTAATGGATATTAAAAGGCCCAGGGTTCAGCTGTGGGTGTCCAGACTGCATTATCTTCCACTGCTAGTAGCCTATGATGAGAGAGAATGGCAGGATTAACCGAGGTCGGTTTAATTTAGTTTTTCCGGTGACTTCTGTTCAGTGAATAAACTGTGTGTTGACAATTCTGTTGGGCGTTTCCGGAGCGATAGGATGGGTGGTGAAACAGACCCGCGGAAACACCACACTGAGTCAGATCAGGGAGCGGACATGCTTGAGAAGCCGTGGATCAAACCCGTAACCTGAGGATCTGGACCTGCCCTCTCCCCTTGATCACATCTTTTTTCATGGGGATTTAATTAAAAAGCAGAGATTGCAGTACAGTAGTGCAAATGAGGGGAGGGGGGGGTTAAATATTCAGAGCACAGCATATCTCTGCCTCAGCCACTCATCTCCACTAATTAGACAGTTAGAACTATTCAGCGACAACAGTCAGGGAGATGAGACTACTGCACATTCAGCTTGAAACTGCTCTGAAACAAATGCCCAAATGCTATGAAATTACACTCATCACCAGAGACACAATCTGTGGCATTAATACCATTTATTCAAACGCTTAAAGACCAGACAAATGGATTTTCCTTCGGTAACGACGAGGTATAGAGAATGGAGTGATCAAACATTCAACACGCCACACAAACCTCTGGTGATTTCCTTGTTGGATTATTATTTCATAAATTCAAATGCAAAGACACCCGAAATAGCAAAACGGAAAAAAACAACAGATGAATAATGCATTGGTAGTGTTAATATACTCACAGGATGTCTCTTTCCAGGAGTAGCTAACGTGTCACCTACTGCTCACATGCAGTTCTTGCTAAACCTTCCCAGAGAGTTGGTGTGTGGAGAGACAGGCAGGTACCAACAGGCACACATTCCATAGACCTTACTTCCCCCCCCCCCCCCCATGACACCTGAGAATCAGACGACCTCTGGAAGAGTGACGGAGCGGTCACAAGGTGCGAATGCTGTAGCATGGATTAGCTAAAAAATAACAACACAAACCAAGTACACACCGCCGGCACTGTGGACAGGCCAGAAGCAGGGCTGAAAGACAGGGTAGGGAGGCTTCAAGGACAGTATATACGTTTTGAAGGCCACGTTTAGCATTTGTTTTGGAGAGATGCAACACTGCCGCAATAAGGAAGGTGTATTATGCATTTAAATATGACCATGGGAATTAAAAAGCTGTTAGAACAATATTGTGTAGAATTTAGGAGCATGAAACACAAGTCATCCAACTTTAACACACACAGTGATGGGATATGTCATGTATTAGAGGAGTAGAGTGCTGTCATAACTCCAAGGGAATCAGTCAATAACTGTAAAACCCTATGGGCAGGAAAATCCAAATGCAATACGAAGGAAAAAATGGTTCATTATCCGTTTCATCATTTTAGCTTCTTGGTGGTTGTTGGTAAAAATGTTTCCCTCGATGAGGTGATTTTACATGAAAAGTAAAGAAGACTGAAATGACACGATGTGTGCAGATGGCGGGAAAATGAAATGACAAAACAGCACGTTAGAATGCATTGTAGAGAATTACAGTATCCTATTGCAATATAGAATGTGAGCCACATGTGCTTTACACACAGCATCTACATAAAATGACAGCAGGATTGGAACTGCATGTGCTCTACATACAAGAACATCTACATAAAATGACGGCAGGATTCATTAGAAGAATCAACACGGGATAGAGAAACCAGAACAGAAAACAACAGACAATTAAAATATTGTTTTTTTCTTCTAACCAGAACAATGGCAAAAGGAAAAGCCCACTTGACAAAGAAGATGTGTTTGAAATCTCAACAGATCTGTCATACCTCTCAGAACAAAAAAAATACTCCTATGTTTCTTTCCATAAAGAACATAAGAGTACAATGTCTACATTGTAAATTCATGTGACTCCCTGTCTTAACAATCTGGGCTAATTGTGTTTAGTCAAAAAATAGAATTTCCGACTCCCAAACAGGATGAGGTGGGAAGCATAGAATCATATTAAAGCATATTTATACTACAGTGCCAGGCCATCAACTTCCATAAGGCTGTGGTGAAATTATTTTTCATGCCGTAGACATGCCGCTTGGTGATACCTATAAGTATTCACATTTGATACCATGGAAAAATCTATCTATGTTATTTTAACCACCAGGCTGACTTGGATAGATTTTATTGCATGTGATGAGTAAAGGGTGGCCTGAGATAAATTGAAGTATTCTTTGCTTATTTCAGAAACATACCAATTTACATATTTTAAATACATTTGTAAATAACAGGAGCTAATTTTTTTATTTTTTTAATATTTCAATATGCACTTTGGTTGTTTGAGTGCCATGATTGAGTCAATAAAATACAGAAACCTTTATATTATGGTGCTTCATCATGTCTTTTCTACGAGCCTATTTATAAAACAAGTAGGTCTAATCCTGAATGCTGATTGGTTAAAAGCGCATTCCAGCCGGTGTCTATTCCACAAGTTACCACCGGCTAAATCTATGATGTTAAAAGGCCTATTTACTCTGTTCCATCTGACTGAGCAATTCACTGTTTCATCAGCCCAGGCAAGGAATTTATAAACTTCATCTTCACTATAAAAAAGCATCTAGACATTATCTCACATTTCTTTTAGACTAACATTTAGTTTTCAACAACGGAGATTTGTTTAAACCTTACTGTCTCGACAACGTCTCGGGCCAAACAACACCCGTGCCAATATATCCTCCAAACACCGGCTTCTTGGGCATTATCACTTAATTATATTTCTAAACAGAATACATTAAGTCTATTGTGACCACTTCTATTGAATTACTTACTGAAACTATTGTGCACTAATTGATGAAAATGAGCAACAAAAATATATTAAAGGGAAATTCCTCCACTTTTCAAACTCATTTTCATTACCTCCAGCACAATACCAGTGTCTATAATGTGAAAATGGCGCATTTTTGTGTTTTTTTAGAAAATACAAATAGAAAGTAAAAAAGTTCTACCTGATGACATCATCAAAAGTTATAACATTTTTAAATAGTGATTTTCAAACACTATGAGATTCGTGGTGGTGTGGGGAGCCAGAAAATACACTCCCTCTGGCTAAAAACTTGTTGTAGGTTTCGAAAATCCCTGTTTTTCTTACTTTTAATCCTATCTTGTGTGTATTTTTAGTTTTGTTAATATTTTTAACCCCAGATCATAGAAAAGCACCGTTTTTCGCATACAGTACCAGTCAAAAGTCTGGACACAGCTACTCATTCAAGGGTTTTTCTTTATTTTTTACTATTTTCTACATTGTAGAATAATAGTGAAGACATCAAAACTAGGAAATAACACATATGGAATCATGTAGTAACCAAAAAAGTGTTTATATATTTTATATTTGAGATTCTTCAAAGTAGCCACCCTTTGAACACTTTACACACTCTTGATGAGTAGGTGTGTCCAAACTTTTGACTGGTACTGTATGTAGACACTGGCACGACGCTGGAGATAATGAATATGAGGTTGAAAAATGGCAGAATTGCCCTTAAACATTTTTTTTATAATTCAAAAGATATTTACTTACATTTACTGTAGGTATACCAAAATATCATATTGTTACTATTTTCTAAATTAAGGAACTAAATTAATGCTAGTGATAAAGGTAACTGTTCTTTTTTAGTTTTTGTTGATGTGGTATGTGATAGGTGGTGGCAGGTGAACAATGAGAGATCCAACACTCTGTAATATGCAGTACAGCATATTTTAAGAGTAACCTAACCATTTTGTATTAGAATATGTCGACACTTAAGCAGCATGAGCACTGGAAAATTGCACATATTTTCACCAAATTAACCTCTAGTTGCTGCATTTTGCTGTTTACTAAACTACTCTAATCTGCGCTGATTATATCTGTCTGACTCTTTTCCACACTTAGGCCTAATGCAAAACACAGCGTGAAGAAATGTTACACTCCCATTTCCAGAAACACGGCCCCTCTAAGAGCAGAAAGTCCATGCAGTAATGCATAACCCAACACAATCATTAATAGGAATATCGTATTAAATCAAATCAAACTTTATTCGTCACATGCGCCAAATTGACTCTGTACCGTTACCCCCTGTATATAGTCTCCACATTGACTCTGTACCGGTATAAACCTTACTGTGAAATACTTACTTACAAGCCCTTAACCAACAATGCAGTTTAAAAAAAAATTGCCCCCAAAAAGTAAGAAATAATTAAAGAGCAGCAGTAAAATAACAATGTGGAGGCTATATACAGGGTGTTACGGTACAGAGTCAATGTGGAGGCTATATACAGGGTGTTACGGTACAGAGTCAATGTGGAGGCTATATACAGGGGGTAACGGTACAGAGTCAATGTGGAGGCTATTTACAGGGTGTTACGGTACAGAGTCAATGTGGAGGCTATATACAGGGCGTAACGGTACAGAGTCAATGTGGAGGCTATATACAGGGGGTACCAGTACAGAGTCAATGTGGAGGCTATTTACAGGGGGTACCGGTACAGATTCAATGTGGAGGCTATATACAGGGGGTAACGGTACAGAGTCAATGTGGAGGCTATATACAGGGGGTAACGGTACAGAGTCAATGTGGAGACTATATACAGGGGGTAACGGTACAGAGTCAATGTGCGGGGACACCGGTTAGTCGAGGTAATTGAGGTAATATGTACATGTAGGTAGAGTTATTAAAGTGACTATACATAGATAATAACAGAGAGTAGCAGCAGCATAACAGGGGGGGTCAATGCAAATTGTCTGGGTAGCCACTTGATTAGATGTTCAGGAATCTTATGGCTTGGGGGTAGAAGCTGTTTAGAAGCCTCTTGGACCTAGACTTGGCGCTCCGGTACCGCTTGCCCTGCGGTAGCAGAAAGAACAGTCTATTTATTTTTTTATTTCACCTTTATTTAACCAGGTAAGCTAGTTGAGAACAAGTTCTCATTTACAACTGCGACCTGGACAAGATAACTATGACTAGGGTATCTACCACTATGTGTATCTGTTGAAAACAAGACGCACAGGCTACCATAATGAAAATCCAATTGCTGATTCCTCAATCAATATGTTATGACACCTGTCACTGGTGTGTCAGACCGAACACAGAAGGTGAAGTACAATATGGTTAGTTTCGCCATGATTGACGTGGCTCCTCGGAAAAAGTAAACCAATTTGAGCCCGTTTGAAATTGGCTATAATCACGTCGCTCTCTAATTCTGACCCCCCCCCCGCCCCCACTTACCAATTCAGATCCATAGAAGAGGATGGAGATCTCTTTCACAGCTTTCCTGCCATTAATTCCCATCATGCTTCAGTATGTTGTCTTAATTCTATGATTATGTGGATTATTGACAGTTATTGGTCAGAGTAAAAGCTCTCCTGATTGCCCTTTCACAGAAAATGTACTTCATATTGATTAGAAAGAGCCAGAGTGACCAAGCACGGAGAATATATATTTTCTCTCTCCGATTTAGTGAGGTGTCATCTCAATCTATTCAAGGAGGAAACCACATGACCCCCAACAATGGGAGTCAGTGGCCTTTCAACTTCAAAGGCTTTGGGATGATGTGGAACAGAAGAAAACACTTCAAGGAGCAGGTCTACAGAAGAAAGAGCCTGTCGCACTTCACTATAAACTTCGGACACAAAAGTGTCTGATACCTGCTAAATCGGAACCATAAACGGGAAAATTTGATTGAATGTAAAATTCCTACTTGTGTTACTCCATAATGTGGCTCACAGACGCAGCGGGTTGGAAATATATTGTGTAAAGACAAACTGACCAATGGGCTATACAATGGAATTCAAATGTACTGCATTTCAAAAATGTCATATTTCCGTTTAGAATGAGCAGTGTTCCAACACCCCCTAAAAAATGTCAAATAATCTATGTAAAAATGTGCTATTTTTAGTCAATTCATTTAAGTGCCCTGGCAAGATAATTATATAACCTACAGTACATAATTTCTTCACAATACATTAAGGGAATATTCACTGGTATGTAAAAAAAATAAAATATATAGAAAATCGTAGTCCCAGAACTATGCAACACGAATCCACAATAGCCAAAAGCTGTGCTTCCACGTTTTAGACATAAATACACAAGGAATATATCAATAGTGTTGAATGTACAGTCAGAAAGAAAAAAAACACAAAAAGAGTGAGAGCAACCATTGGAAACCCAGACAAAGCTCTCCCCCAGTCTGTAGCTCCGGCTACAAGCCGAGTCTCTGTGTGACGTCGCAGTAATCATCTGAAATCCTTTCCTTTCACCGTCCTCTCCCACTGAGGAGAATTCAGTCACCTAGGAAGTCTCATTCTGAATGCCGACGTGATTAGAAAAAAAAACTAACAGCTGCAATCACCGTGTTTGGAAAGAAAGCATACTCAAAGACGCACAATTTTCTTGCTTGTTCATGGTAGCGCACAAAAGGTAAAGCTATTACGGGCAGAGAATATGAAAATGAATTAAGTGGGCCTATTTCCACACCATTTCTAATGAATAATGATTTTGAATATTGTAGAACTGTGTGCTATAGATCTGTCATTCTCATTGAAAGCAAGTCTAAGAAGCGGTAGATCTGTTCTATGTAAGCTATTTGTATGTTTCCTGGTCTTAAGTTTCATTTTTTTGCTTCTTTTACTCTCGGCTTTGTACACCAGTTTCAAACAGCTGAAAATACATAATTTGGGTTATGGAAAATATATTTCACATTGGTTTAGATGGTACAATGATACTCTACACAATGACTGCTTGTTTTGTCACATAAACGGAAATTAGGCGAACTATTAGAATTTTAGCAAACAGGAAATGGTGGAGCGATATAGCATCTTTAAGGGTCTATGCTGACGTTTTTATCTCAATATCTAAAAAAAATATCTGCGTAACAATTAAGTACCTTACTTACAGTGATAGTTTTAAATTAAAATGGTCAAAAGGAAATAAAATGTGCTTCTTAACAAAGAACAATTACTCAAGCAACAATTTTGTCTGGACTGTCTGGGAGTGGTTTGAGTTGGGAGGGGAAAACTGAAAACTAGCTGTTATTGGGTAGAGTTGTTTGGAACTCTTTCTTATTGGTACATTTACTAATTTACCACCTGGTGATGTGACCAGGCAGGCCAAAACTCCATCACACCAAAACAAGCAGAAATTTCAGGTGTTCTTTTAAAACAGCTCTTACACTAAAAAGGGCATTATAATTTTCACAGTATTATTCAAACCTCATACTGTGGATATATAAATATATATAAACATATATATCAAGCATATTTATGTATTTCAGACTCAATTCAATCTAACAATTCAATGAAATAATAATGAATTAAACCACAATTCCAATACATGGATATTTATCAATTTCCAAAGCATTGGTAATTTCACCAGTTTGCATTCTTTGAATTGAAAATAAACACTACATTTCCACTTGATAAGTAACATATTCTTAGCCAATTAAAATGTATGTCTATTATTTAAATAATGTACACTAACAAGCTCTCTTCATTTTATCCAATAAACCACGGAGACCAGTGGAAATACAAACCCTAAATGTGTGCCTATTTAATATGCAACCAGTCTCACATGCACAGCTAGAAACTGAGTCAATGATTAGGTTTCCTAATTTACTATGGAATGGTTGTTATTAATATGGAAATAATACATTCTGATTGGCCTCCCGAGTGGCGCAGCGGTCTAAGGCACTGCATTGCAGTGATAGAGGCGTCACTACAGACCCTGGTTTGATCCCGGGCTGTATCACAACTGACCGTGATCGGGAGTCCCATAGGGCGGCACACAAGTGGCTAAATTTAAATAAAAAATAAATGAGTTGCTTTCAAAACTCTTTCCTATTTTTATGAAGATCCTAAACGACTACTTCTTTTTTTGTGTGAAAAACACAGTATTTGGAAATGCAGTATATCAATTAATGAAATCTTAACAGATACATTTGATATTATACCTGAAGCAAGTTAGTTATTTTTAAAGGAGATCAAGGGTCATTATCATTTTTACATTACAAATGATCATTGTAGAATGTCCTTTACCTTCAACGATGTGGCTTTATCATTTACCATTCACTCACTTTTTTTGGTTGGAAATCTACATTTAAACTATTCAACAGATTGTTGCAGAGATATGTATCCATTCCCGAACCACAGCGAATAGAGACAGAGAGAGATTCCATGGTAGATCTACGATACTGTACAGTACATTGGCTTGGGAAGAGGTCTTACCCGCAGAGGGGGGTTGGGATGGAGGGGCGCAGGCCCGGAGTAGGTATGAATTAGGGGAGAATTCGTCGTCAGGAGGGGGGTCCAGCATGACGTGGGGGGAGCGGCTGTCCAGCAGGGGCACTTGGCACTCCCTGATGGCTGGGGGGGCAGGATGGGATGGACCGGTGGGTGGAGGTGGGGCGGGGGGTAGCAGGCTGGACGAAGGTGTGGGAGGTAGGGGACGACCTGGGGAGCACACACACACACACACACAGAAGATGGAGGATACATGTGTTACTATACACACTGGTATTGTAAGTTACAGGTGGACGATAGGCATCGCCCTGTTTGAACACGAAGTGATAGAAATATCAACATCTTGTCTCCATATCTATACAACGCTCTTTTGAGACACACTGTCAGTCTCTTATGTTCAAGCTGTCCACAGACAAAAAAGCGCCACACTGCTGAGCCATAAAAATAACAATAATGAAAGATGAGAAAAACAATAGAGAGCAAGAAAGAGATACAGAAGATGGGGAAGCTTTACGGGGCGTTCAACTCCTTCAATCTCTCCGGATAACCTTGCTGTTTAATAGCAGCAGGCTGAAAGAAGGTCAACGTTGATGTCCTATGCAGGCTTTTAAATTAACCATCATGTAAGGTATTGTACATGCCTTAAAAAAAACAGCTTATGCGTTTGACTCTGACCTTGAAAAATATATAGTGAAAGCATGGTTTTCATGTTGATTCTTTATGCCATCAATGGTGAAAGAATGTTCTTTAACTTGCCATAGTCAAAGGATATACCTCCCCTTTCCACTCTTTTGCAACCAAAACCGATTGAACTGAGAAAACAACATTGAATTGCATACAGTGCCTTCTGAAAGCATTCACATTCCTTGACTTTTTCCACATTTTGTTGTGTTACAAAAGTGGGATTAAAATGGATTAAATTGTCATTTTTTTGTTTAATTATTATTTAATTCTAAGTAATTATTTTTTTACATTTCAATTTATACGACCTAAATGCAAAATGTATAGGCATGTTGTTGAAGTGCTGTTGTTGATGTGTTGTTGTTGATGTGTTGTTGTTGATGTGTTGTTGTTGATGTGTTGTTGTTGATGTGTTGTTGTTGATGTGTTGTTGTTGATGTGTTGTTGTTGATGTGTTGAAATGCTGAGCGCTACTGCGAGTATCACAAATGCTTCACAGTTGAGTTCTTAAATGGCAGGCTATAGCCTTTAAATAATAATATAGCCTAAAACAATTCATTTTCATTCCTTCTTAGCCTACCTTGCTTGCTCCTGACTGATTTAGAGTTGGTATGTTGTTTAATAAATAGCCTGTTGAAATGTCGGACGTCAATATCATACTGCTATGGGAATCATTACTTCCCAAGCAAAGTAAATGTTTGTCTCCTCGTCCTTGGCTATAGAAAGTTGTAGCGCAGCCTCTGAATGTCACTAGCTTGGTTTCCATCCAATTTGCGACAGATTTTTATGCAAATATTCTGAAATCTGCATAAAATAAAATGTGAATTTACCCACCAGCAATGTGTTTCCATCAAACTGACTTATTACGGATAAAAGTCTGTGCGTGATGACGTTGTGCATATAAAAATAACATTTCAGGTAAAATTCCCATGTACCGAAAGAAAAATACAATTGAAATGGGTTTCCATCTCATTTTCAACTCTACTCATGGGTTTGTCACAAACAAAATTGCGTTATATAGCAAGTGTGCCCACTCTGGTCTTGGTATGTACGCTCTAGCCAACAGCTCAACAGATTGCAGATACAGTGCAGGTACGCAACCTACATTATGAAATTATTATGGATAACAGCGCTATTATTTTTATTTGTCAAACAGCAGTCAAGCGTCTATCATCATGTCACAGGAATAAGACCCTCAATATTTATTGGAAAGGAGCATCAAGCTCATCACCGTACACTTCCACCACCCTGTGAAGTTCTGTAGAACGTATTTAACCAGCAGGCTAACGAACCAGGTTTGAGAAAGGCTGATATAGACCACACTAGGGGCACCCAGCAGAGAATCAGGGATGAAGGGCATCATCGGGCACACGAGATACTATAATGAACAACTCATTCTCAAACCCTGAGTAATATGACATTTAATTGATTACAAATGACATGATCCTCGCCTGGACTAAATCAAACAAATACTAAACCCTCCCCCTGACTGAAATTGAAAAAGCATGACCCTCCCCCATTTTCCTCTGGGTAACTATTGTGTACATTTCAACCTCTCCCTAAGTCTCTAAGAGTTTTCCACACCTGGATTGTGCAACATTTGCCCATTACACTTTAAAAAAAATATTCAAGCTCTGTTAAATTGGTTCATTGCTAGACAACCATTTTCAGGTCTTGCCATAGATTTCCAAGTAGATTTAAGTTAAAACTGTAACTCGGCCACTCAGGAACATTCACTGTTTTCTTGGTAAGCAACTCCTGTCTAGATTTGGTCTTGTGTTTTAGGTTTTTGTCGTGTTGAAAGGTGAATTAATCTCCCAGTGTCTAGTGGAAAGCAGACTTAACCAGGTTTGCCTGTGCTTAGCTCCATTCCGTTTATTGAAAAACGTTTAAGTCCTTAACGATTACAAGCATACCCATAACATGATGCAGCCACCACTTATGCTTGAAAATATGGAGAGCGGTACTCAGTAGTGTCGTTGTATTGAATTTGCCCCAAACATAACACTTTGTATTCAGGACAAAAGTGAATCGCTTTGCCACATTTTTTGCAGTATTACTTTAGTGCCTTGTTGTAAACAGGATGCATTTTGGAATATTTGTATTCTGTACAGGCTTCCTTCTTTTCACTCTGTCAATTAGGTTAGTATTGTGGAGTAACTACAATGTTGTTGATCCATCCTCAGTTCTCCTATCACAGCCATTAAAGTATTTTAAAATCTCCATTGGCTTCATGATGAAATCCCTGAGCGGTTTCTTTCCTCTCCGGCAACTGAGTTAGGAAGAACGCCTATATCTTTGTAGTGACTGGGTGTATTGATACACCATCCAAAGTGTAATCAATAACTTCACCGTGCTCAAAGGGATATGTCCTATGGGGCTCCCGAGTGGCGCAGTGGTCTAAGGCACTGCATCTCAGTGCTAGAGGTGTCACTACAGACCCTGGTTGGATTCCAGGCTGTAACACAACTGTCTGTGATTGGGAGAGTGGTTGCACAATTGGCGCCAGTGTTGTCTGGGTTAGGGTTTGGCTGGGGTAGGCTGTCATGTTCTTAACTGACTTGCCTAGGTAAAATAAATAAAAAATATTCAATATTCAACCAATCGGTGCCCTTCTTTGCGAGGCATTGGAAAACCTCCCTGGTCTTTGTTCTTGAATCTGTGTTTGAAATTCATTGCTCGACTGAGGGACCTTACAGGTAATTGTATGTGTCGGGTACAGAAATGAGGTAGTCATTCAAAAATCATGTTAAACACTACTATTGCACACAGAGTTTGTCCATGCAACTTATTATGTAACTTGTTAAGCACATTTTTACTCCTGAACTTATTTAGGCTTGCCATAACAAAGAGGTAGAATATTGACTGACTCAAGACATTACAGCTTTTCATTCTTTATTAATGTATATACATTTCGAAAAACATAATTCCACTTTGATATTATAGGGCATTGTGCATAGGCCAGTGACAAAACAAAACAGTAAATACTTCCTGTAGGCACTATGCACAATACCCTAGGTAAGACTGCAGTTTCAGTACTTCATAAAGTAAAGTTGTAGTGAAATGGTTGACCCCAAAACTCCGCTTCAAGGTAATTCAATTGAAGTAAAATCGATCATAACTGACTCCCAGTATTATTGTCTATCGCTGACTGATGCTACCTACATAGTTATAACTGATCAGGCATCACAACTATACGTTTCCACTACACAATAACAACACTTACAGTTGACCGGGGCATCCTATGACTTGTTGGAAAGGTGGCATCATATGACGGTGCCACGTTGAAAGTCACTGAGCTCTTCAGCACGGGCCATTCTACTGCCAATGTTTGTCTATGGAGGTTGCATGGCGGTGTACTCGGATTTTATGTGGCTGAAATAGCTGAATCCACTAATTTGAAGGGGTGTACACATACTAGTGAAGTTATAACTGACCAGGCACCACAACTATACTTTACTGCTGGTGCAAATATATTGTGGAATACTACAGCAAGCAACTGTAGCTGCAGCTAGCAGGTCTGTTTGATCTAGTTAAATATGAAACGACTCATGAATATGGAGAAGCATACAGCAGGGTTGAAGATTGGCCACAGTAAATTAGTGATACAGAGTTGAAAGAGATTAGGAGAATGGAGAGGAGAGGGGAAGAGAGGGCAGGAGAGGAGAGGGAAGGAGAATGGAAGAGGGGACAGGAGAGGAGAGGGGAGGAGAATGGAAGAGGTGTAGGAGAGGAGAGGGGAGGAGAATGGAGGAGGGGGCAGGAGAGGAAAGGGGAGGGGAGGAGAATGGAGGAGGAGGCAGGAGAGGAGAATGGAGAAGAGGAAAATGGAGGAGATGAGAATGGAGGGGAGGGGCAGGAGAGAATGGAGAGTGGACAAGGGTAAATCAAATCGTATTTGTCACATGCGCCAAATACAACGGGTGAAAGGCTTACTTACAACCCTTTCCCACAAAGCAGAGTTAAAAAATAATAATAAAAGAGTAACCAGAGGAATAAAAAAACACAAGAATGAAGCTATGTGGAGCTACAGTATATACAGGGAGTACCAGTACCAGATCAATGTGGAGCTACAGTATATACAGGGAGTACCAGTACCAGATCAATGTGGAGCTACAGTATATACAGGGAGTACCAGTACCAGATCAATGTGGAGCTACAGTATATACAGGGAGTACCAGTACCAGATCAATGTGGAGCTACAGTATATACAGGGAGTACCAGTACCAGATCAATGTGGAGCTACAGTATATACAGGAAGTACCAGAACAATGTGGAGCTATATACAGGGAGTACCAGTACCAGATCAATGTGGAGCTACAGTATATACAGGAAGTACCAGATCAATGTGGAGCTACAGTATATACAGGGAGTACCAGTACAAGATCAATGTGGAGCTACAGTATATACAGGAAGTACCAGATCAATGTGGAGCTACAGTATATACAGGAAGTACCAGATCAATGTGGAGCTACAGTATATACAGGGAGTACCAGATCAATGTGGAGCTACAGTATATACAGGAAGTACCAGATCAATGTGGAGCTACAGTATATACAGGAAGTACCAGATCAATGTGGAGCTACAGTATATACAGGGAGTACCAGATCAATGTGGAGCTACAGTATATACAGGAAGTACCAGATCAATGTGGAGCTACAGTATATACAGGGAGTACCAGATCAATGTGGAGCTATATACAGGGAGTACCAGATCAATGTGGAGCTACAGTATATACAGGGAGTACCAGATCAATGTGCAGCTACAGTATATACAGGGAGTACCAGATCAATGTGGAGCTACAGTATATACAGGGAGTTCCAGATCAATGTGGAGCTACAGTATATACAGGGAGTACCAGATCAATGTGGAGCTATATACAAGAAGTAGCAGTACCAGATCAATGTGCAGCTATATACAGGGAGTACCAGTACCAGATCAATGTGCAGCTACAGTATATACAAGAAGTACCAGTACCAGATCAATGTGGAGCTATATAAAAGAAGTACCAGTACCAGATCAATGTTCAGCTACAGTATATACAGGGAGTACCAGATCAATGTGCAGCTACAGTATATACAGGGAGTACCAGATCAATGTGGAGCTATATACAAGAAGTAGCAGTACCAGATCAATGTGCAGCTATATACAGGGAGTACCAGTACCAGATCAATGTGCAGCTACAGTATATACAAGAAGTACCAGTACCAGATCAATGTGGAGCTATATACAAGAAGTACCAGTACCAGATCAATGTGCAGCTACAGTATATACAGGGAGTACCAGATCAATGTGGAGCTACAGTATATACAGGGAGTTCCAGATCAATGTGGAGCTACAGTATATACAGGGAGTAGCAGAACAATGTGGAGCTATATACAGGGAGTACCAGATCAATATGGAGCTACAGTATATACAGGGAGTACCAGATCAATGTGCAGCTACAGTATATACAGGGAGTACCAGATCAATGTGGAGCTACAGTATACACAGGGAGTACCAGATCAATGTGCAGCTACAGTATATACAGGGAGTACCAGATCAATGTGGAGCTACAGTATATACAGGGAGTACCAGATCAATGTGCAGCTACAGTATACACAGGGAGTACCAGATCAATGTGGAGCTATATACAGGGAGTACCAGTACCAGATCAATGTGGAGCTACAGTATATACAGGGAGTACCAGATCAATGTGCAGCTACAGTATATACAGGGAGTACCAGATCAATGTGCAGCTACAGTATGTACAGGGAGTACCAGATCAATGTGGAGCTACAGTATATACAGGGAGTACCAGTACCAGATCAATGTGGAGCTATATACAGGGAGTACCAGTACCAGATCAATGTGGAGCTATATACAGGGAGTACCAGTATCAGATCAATGTGGAGCTATATACAGGGAGTACCAGTACCAGATCAATGTACAGCTATATACAGGGAGTACCAGTACCAGATCAATGTGGAGCTATATACAGGGAGTACCAGATCAATGTACAGCTATATACAGGGAGTACCAGTACCAGATCAATGTGGAGCTATATACAGGGAGTACCAGTACCAGATCAATGTGGAGCTATATACAGGGAGTACCAGATCAATGTGGAGCTACATACAGGGAGTACCAGATCAATGTGGAGTTATATACAGGGAGTACCAGTACCAGATCAATGTGCAGCTACAGTATATACAGGGAGTACCAGATCAATGTGCAGCTACAGTATATACAGGGAGTACCAGATCAATGTGGAGCTACAGTATATACAGGGAGTACCAGTACCAGATCAATGTGGAGCTATATACAGGTAGTACCAGTACCAGATCAATGTGGAGCTACATACAGGGAGTACCAGTACCAGATCAATGTGGAGCTATATACAGGGAGTACCAGATCAATGTGGAGCTACATACAGGGAGTACCAGATCAATGTGGAGTTATATACAGGGAGTACCAGTACCAGATCAATGTGCAGCTACAGTATATACAGGGAGTACCAGATCAATGTGCAGCTACAGTATATACAGGGAGTAGCAGTACCAGATCATTTAGAAGATACTTTTGCACAAACAACATGCTGATTTAGGTCTCCACCATCACTGGTATTATTGGCTGTATTAGCTAGCTACGTTTGCTTTTACTCAGTACATGTATTAGCTAGCTAGCCAGCTAACACGATTAAGCCCAATTTGCTAAGAAAAGACAAACTAGCCATTTGGAGATGTAAGAAACACAAAACTAATAGTGTAATTATAGAACAATATTGGATTTATATTAAGAAGCAAAGTGAAAACAGCATCATTGTCATCAACATTGTTGTATGTGCTGCATTGATCATGCAGAGAATGATCACAAATGTCTCGTGGTTGAGGAACAACAAATGCGCTCTTTGAGTGACAGGGGGCTGGGCTAAATCTGTAGAAAGCGGCATGGAGAGAGAGATGACTCAAGTAGTGGAGTAAACAATAAACATGGATGTTACCCACGGCTTATCACATTTAACAAACCAAACATTCAAATACTGTTATAGAAGGTAAAGTAAAAACCCAAACTGGTCCATACATCAATACCGGTATATCGTAAATTCTGTGCTTCTGCTTACAGTATGTCCAACACAGCAATAGTGAATTAAAGGCTGATTCCCTCCAAGGTGTTACAACTTCTGCATCCATGGTGTCTTTTAAGATTAGCCTGCATGTGTTTGGTGTTTCATGCATCTCCTCAAGACCAGAGATACGCATAACAACCCAACAAGCTGTTGGGGTGTGATGGAATGGGTATCACCAAGGCACCGAGACTGTCTTGTACACGGCAAAGCACTCCTAGCTAAGAGTGAATACTCTCACTAATGAAATGAACTCACTTTGCTCTGAGCAGGTCGGCAAAACATCCAACATCCACGGCTGCATTGGCAAACACTTCTTTACAAGGCCGGGTGATTTTGACTTGATGTCACTTATCTGGTCATGTGAAGCTAAAAGAAAGTGTCCTGCTTTTACTGAATAATATATATATATGCTACGTCTCAAAGTCCCAGAATGGAAGATAACCATTGCATCACTAGCTAGTACTCCGTTTAAGCAAATAGCAGAGCATTGGATGGGGCAGTGGAGGGGAAGAGGACATACAGTCCAGAAGAGCCAGAGAGTGGAGTGGATGGACGTAGAGAGAGAGAAAGGCACATCTCTCTCTAATGACCAGGATTCATCCTCCTCTAGTCCCTATATCAGAACATCAATGTAAAATAGGAAGGTTTTCTGAATGGAAGATTGGAGGGAGAAATCTGTTTCTGTCATAAGCCCTCATTTCGTATTTTGGTATGTATGTTTGGCAAAGGGCTTCATTGTGGCTCATGTGGAGCTGTTTGTGCCGTTTCAAGCCTTTTCCTTTGATGTTAGCGTCCTCTTTTTATTTATTTACTTATTTTATTTAACCTTTATTTAACAAGGCAAGTCAATCACATAATGCGCTGGGAAGCAAACACAGAGCTGCTGCACCCCCACATACAGGGCTGCCGCCCACGTCTACATACAGAGCTGCTGCACCCCCCCCACGTCTACATACAGAGCTGCTGCACCCCCACATACAGGGCTGCACCCCCCCCCCACGTCTACATACAGAGCTGCTGCACCCCCACATACAGGGCTGCACCCCCCCCCCCACGTCTACATACAGAGCTGCTGCACCCCCACATACAGGGCTGCACCCCCCCCCCCCACGTCTACATACAGAGCTGCTGCACTCCCCCCCCACATACAGGGCTGCCGCCCACGTCTACATACAGAGCTGCTGCACCCCCCCCCCCCCCCACGTCTACATACAGGGCTGCACCCCCCCCCCCACGTCTACATACAGAGCTGCTGCACTCCCTCCCACATACAGGGCTGCCGCCCACGTCTACATACAGAGCTGCTGCACCCCCCCACACACAGAGCTGCTGCACCCCCCCACATACAGGGCTGCCGCCCACGTCCACATACAGAGCTGCTGCACCCCCCCCACACACAGAGCTTCTGCACCCCCCCCACACACAGAGCTGCTGCACCCCCCCCACATACAGGGCTGCACCCCCCGCCCACGTCTACATACAGAGCTGCTGCACCCCCCCACACACAGAGCTGCTGCACCCCCCCACACACAGAGCTGCTGCACCCCCCCCACACACAGAGCTGCTGCACCCCCCCACATACAGGGCTGCACCCCCCGCCCACGTCTACATACAGAGCTGCTGCACCCCCCCCCCCACGTCTACATACAGGGCTGCATGCACCCCCCTACATACAGAGCTGTTGCACCCCCCCACAGACAGAGCTGTTGCACCCCCCCACAGACAGAGCTGCTGCACCCCCCTCTACATACAAAGCTGTTGCACCCCCTCTACATACAGAGCTGTTGCACCCCCCTCTACATACAGAGCTGTTGCACCCCCCCTCTACATACAGAGCTGTTGCACCCCCCCTCTACATACAGAGCTGTTGTACCCCCCCCCCCTCTACATACAGAGCTGTTGCACCCCCCCCCCCCCCCTCTACATACAGAGCTGTTGCACCCCCTCTACATACAGAGCTGTTGCACCCCCCCTCTACATACAGAGCTGTTGCACCCCCCCTCTACATACAGAGCTGTTGTACCCCCCCCCCTCTACATACAGAGCTGTTGCACCCCCCCCCCCTCTACATACAGAGCTGTTGCACCCCCCCTCTACATACAGAGCTGTTGCACCCCCCCACATACAGGGCTGCTGCACCCCCCTCCTCATCTCTCCCTCCTCCTCACCACCACATGCTGAGGCTGTCTATACACAGCAGGTCTTGCTGTGACATTTGCAGAGATTTATCATATCAGTTTCCTCCCAAGAAAAAAGTTGAGGACCAAAGGAAACCTGAGATACTCTGGCTTCAGCGATACTCCTCTATCCTCTAAGTCATGTTCAACACAGCTCCAAATGCTGATCTCAAAAGAAGGGGAGAGAGAGAGAGAAAGAGAGCGAGAGATAGAGAGAGAAAGTGAAGACAAGCCAGCTCTAATGTCACTCCAAGAGGAATTCAGACACATCCCACTCCCTAATGTGCATTATAAATTAAAATCTGATTATGTTGGTATTTTCATTGCGGAGGGCTTTGACGTGCACAATTAAAAAAATAATAATACGCACCTTAAATGTAAATGAGTGCTAAGCTTTTTTTTTAACTCCTACTTGGACCAGTAGTACAGTAGCACAGTAGTACAGTACTTTATTGCCTGATATGTTTAGTATCCATCGGCTCCATAATAAAACCTTTCTATGGTCCTCTGTAGCTCAGGTGGTAGAGCATGGTGCTTGCTATGCCAGGGTGGTGGGTACGATTCCTGACACAACCCATACTTAAAATGTGTGTAAGCATTACTAAGTTGCTTTGGATAAAAAAACGTCTATTATCCTCTTTCTGTTGATCCATATGAGTCTCAGTGCCCCCCTCTCTCCTGGGCGAAGGCCTTTCCACGTAACAACCTTCAGCGCAGAACTGACTCCATTTTGTTACAGCCTCTTTGTCATCACTCCCCGTGACTGGGATGGCTCCCTGCTGCATCACTCACAGCCCCAGTAGCCCCAAGCCCAGGCATCAGCGTGCACATAAAACCACGCTTTATTTCCCAAATGATCTCCAACAAAATCCCACTCAAGGTCAGATATATGTTTAGAGACAATCACTTGGCCGTTTACAGGGATAAATGGTGGAAGATAAATGACCCCTACCCACCAGGAGCTTTCTGTTCAACTTCCCACGCCTCCGTCTCATGCTCTTCTCTGTAAGTGTCTAAACAAACATGAGCTCTAATTACTTTTCACTTGATCCTATCGTTTCCTCCAAACTCTCCTCCACAGGCAACACCAGGATACTATTAGACACATCGCACCGGCCAATCATCTCCTCAGACTGCCTCTCCCTCTGATCTCACAACCACGAGCAGGAGCATGTGGTACCTTCACAACAGGCAGCAGTGGCGTCTCCATGTCCACAAATTGAAATGGAAATCCAACCATGTTCTCGTAACCCATGGAGACAACTTTTTTGGCGCATTGTTTGATTTAAACTTCAACTCGGGCACAGTTGTTCAATTTCACACGAGCCTATGGGTTAAATGATCCTCCACAATGTGATATGATGTCATACGTGTGTGCTATGATATATGAGACGACATGACACCGGTGTCACAACGAGTTGACCTCCTCATCGATCAAATGTAGTAAAACATTATCCCTCAACCCAGTTACCCCCCCTCAACCCAACATTAACGCCAATGGTTTTGGAGAGAGTGAAATATACTGAACAAAAATATAAACGCAATATGTAAAGTGTTGGTCCCATTTTTCATGAGCTGAAAAGAGCCCAGAAATGTTCCATAAGCACAAAAAGCTTATTTTTCTAAAATGTTGCGCACAAATTTGTTTACATCCCTGTTAGTGAGCATTTCTCCTTTGTCAAAATAATCCATCCACCTGACAGGTGTGGCATATCAATAAGCTGATTGTAACGGCCGTCGAAAGGAGTAGACCAAGGCGCAGCGTGGTGAGTGCTCATCATTAACTTCTAATAGAACACTTTCAACAAAACAAGAAAATGAACGACAGCTAAACAGTTCTGTCAGGAACATCAACTAAACAGAAAGTAACCACCCACAAAACCCAAAGGAAAACAGGCTGCCTAAGTATGGCTCCCAATCAGAGACAATGATATACAGCTGTCCTTGATTGAGAACCATACCCGGCCAAAACAAAGAAATACACAAAACATAGAAAAAAAGGACATAGAATGCCCACCCTAGTCACACCCTGGCCTAACCAAAATAGAGAACAAAACCCTCTCTATGGCCAGGGCGTGACACTGATTAAACAGCATGATCATTACACAGGTGCACCTTGTGCTGGGGACAATAAAAGGCCACTCTAAAATGTGTAGTTTTGTCACACAATACAATGCCATCGATGTCTCAAGTTTTGAGGGAGCGTGCAATTGGCATACTGACTGCAAGAATATCTAACAGAGCTGTTGCCAGGGAATGGATGTTCATTTCTCGACCATAAGCTGCCTCCAAAGTCGTTTCAGAGAATTTGGCCTCAAAACTGCAGACCATATGTAAACACGCCAGCCCAGGACCTCCACAGCCGGCTTCTTCACCTGCGCTGGGGGAGGGAAAAAAAATATTCTGATTGGCCTGGCATGGCTTCCCAGTGGGTGGACATGGCTCCCAACTGGGTGGGCCTATACCCTCCCAGGCCCACCTATGGCTGCGCCACTGCCCAGTCATGTGGAATCCATAGATTAGGGCCTAATTTATTTATTTCAATTGACTGATTTCCTTCTATGAACTGTAACTCAGTAAAATATTTGAAATTGTTGCATGTTGTGTTTATATTTTTGTTCAGTGTATAAAATCCTGCAGCACAATGTCCACAGCAGCCCCAACAGCAGCAAACCCACATCTCTCCTAATGTACTGTGTGTCTTGCTGCAGACAGACAGATTAGCCCAGAACATGGCAATGTGGCACAGCAGGAGGGAGGCAAGGAGGCAAGGACCAAGACGTAGGCTCGGCTGCAAAGCACATCGGAAACCAGCCGTAATAATATCCCTATCATCTCTCTATCATTGTATGTTTCATTATACAGACAGCAGGGAAACAGGCTAAGATGTGCTGACTCGACTCTCCATCATACAGTCCCACTTAAAGAGCCACTTCTGCCATCAGCTTTTGCCTTTTAATATATGTGTGATATAAATAACTTACTACATCGCGCGCCATACGGCTTGCCTTTGAAGTAGGATGTTTCCATACAGGCACTATTTTTATCCGGTGTCGCAAAAGAAACAAAACTGCCCTACTTTTCTATACCCCAACTCATCCTCAAGCCCCCCCCCTCCCCCTCCCCATACGCTTATCCCCTCCCAGCCTCCCCTCACAGAGGATCAAAGCAGTGAAAAATGACATTCCCTTCCAAACCAATGAGAGCAGCCTCTCCCCCCTGACAACACGTTCTGCATCAAATCACTGCTTTAAAAAAAAAATAAAATAAAAAAAATTGGGAACCTGCAAATCTACACGCATCAATGCTTCTCCATCTCCCTGCCACT
Source organism: Salmo trutta (assembly GCF_901001165.1). Taxonomy (NCBI): domain Eukaryota; kingdom Metazoa; phylum Chordata; class Actinopteri; order Salmoniformes; family Salmonidae; genus Salmo; species Salmo trutta. Next base: position 7,987,230 of record NC_042975.1, on the reverse strand, counting down.
GTCTATCACTCCCTCTAAGATGTTAGAGGCCATTCACTTGAAAAAAAGTGTTTTTCCTTTGCCACCAATCTGAAAGCACTCTTAATCCCAAAATAAGGGAAATACTCAAATGAACTGAAGCCTTTGAAGTGGGGAGAGGGGATTTGGTCACAGACACACCACATTGCTCAGAGTTGTATTTGAAGCAGGTCTCAACCGTAATGAGGATACACTTCTATCACAAAGATGCCATCTTTACTGTTTCCCCGGGATTCAGAGGGGTTGGGTTAAACGCGGAAGACGAATTTCAGTTGAATGCATTCAGTTGGACAACTGACCAGGTATCCCCCCTTTCATTCAGTTGGACAACTGACCAGGTATCCCCCCTTTCATTCAGTTGTACAACTGACTAGGTATCCCCCCTTTCATTCAGTTGGACAACTGACCAGGTATCCCCCCTTTCATTCAGTTGGACAACTGACCAGGTATCCCCCCTTTCATTCAGTTGTACAACTGACTAGGTATCCCCCCTTTCATTCAGTTGGACAACTGACTAGGTATCCCCCCTTTCATTCAGTTGGACAACTGACCAGGTATCCCCCCTTTCATTCAGTTGTACAACTGACTAGGTATCCCCCCTTTCATTCAGTTGGACAACTGACCAGGTATCCCCCCTTTCATTCAGTTGGACAACTGACCAGGTATCCCCCCTTTCATTCAGTTGGACAACTGACCAGGTATCCCCCCTTTCATTCAGTTGGACAACTGACCAGGTATCCCCCCCTTTCATTCAGTTGGACGACTGACCAGGTATCCCCCCTTTCATTCAGTTGGACAACTGACTAGGTATCCCCCCTTTCATTCAGTTGGACAACTGACCAGGTATCCCCCCCTTTCATTCAGTTGGACAACTGACCAGGTATCCCCCCCTTTCATTCAGTTGGGCAACTGACCAGGTATCCCCCCCTTTCATTCAGTTGGACAACTGACTAGGTATCCCCCCTTTCATTCAGTTGGACAACTGACTAGGTATCCCCCTTTCATTCAGTTGGACAACTGACTAGGTATCCCCCCTTTCATTCAGTTGGACAACTGACTAGGTATCCCCCCTTTCATTCAGTTGGACAACTGACTAGGTATCCCCCCTTTCATTCAGTTGGACAACTGACTAGGTATCCCCCCTTTCATTCAGTTGTACAACTGACTAGGTATCCCCCCTTTCATTCAGTTGGACAACTGACTAGGTATCCCCCTTTCATTCAGTTGGACAACTGACCAGGTATCCCCCCTTTCATTCAGTTGGACAACTGACCAGGTATCCCCCCTTTCACTCAGTTGGACAACTGACCAGGTATCCCCCCTTTCATTCAGTTGTACAACTGACCAGGTATCCCCCCTTTCATTCAGTTGTACAACTGACCAGGTATCCCCCCTTTCATTCAGTTGGACAACTGACCAGGTATCCCCCCTTTCATTCAGTTGTACAACTGACCAAATATCCCCCCTTTCATTCAGTTGTACAACTGACCAGGTATCCCCCCTTTCATTCAGTTGGACAACTGACCAGGTATCCCCCCTTTCATTCAGTTGGACAACTGACCAGGTATCCCCCCTTTCATTCAGTTGGACAACTGACTAGGTATCCCCCCTTTCATTCAGTTGTACAACTGACCAGGTATCCCCCCTTTCATTCAGTTGGACAACTGACCAGGTATCCCCCCTTTCATTCAGTTGGACAACTGACCAGGTATCCCCCCTTTCATTCAGTTGGACAACTGACCAGGTATCCCCCCTTTCATTCAGTTGGACAACTGACTAGGTATCCCCCCTTTCATTCAGTTGGACAACTGACCAGGTATCCCCCCTTTCATTCAGTTGGACAACTGACTAGGTCTCCCCCTTTCATTCAGTTGGACAACTGACTAGGTATCCCCCCTTTCATTCAGTTGGACAACTGACCAGGTATCCCCCCTTTCATTCAGTTGGACAACTGACCAGGTATCCCCCCTTTCCCTTTATTAATTTACTCAAGTTAACATACTGCACTGTAAACATGAAATCTGACTTCAATTAATGATATGCCCTGGGCTACGGCCAGGTGACCACTAAAATGCCTTTTAACAGGCGTGTAGGTGTGCACGCATGTGCACCTATACACACACGCGCACACACACACGCGCACAGCACGCGCACACACACACGCAGACACGCACACGCAGACACGCACACGCAGACACGCACACAGCCCTCTGGCAAATGCCAGTCACATATCAGCCTTCTGATAACTGGTAGCATCAGTGTCCAGGGGCCCAGAGTCTGGCTCTGGGGACAGACAGCAGGATGCAGCTCTGGGGACAGACAGCAGGAAGCATAGTGACAGGGCCAGTCTGCATGGTGACAGAGCCAGTCTGCATGGTGACAGGGCCAGTCTGCATGGTGACAGGGCCAGTCTGCATGGTGACAGGGCCTGGCTGCATGGTGACAGGACCAGTCTGCATGGTGACAGGGTCAGTCTGCATGGTGACAGGGCCAGTCTGCATGGTGACAGGGTCAGTCTGCATGGTGACAGGGCCAGTCTGCATGGTGACAGGGCCAGGTTGCATAGTGACAGGGTCAGTCTGCATGGTGACAGGGTCAGTCTGCATGGTGACAGGGCCAGTCTGCATGGTGACAGGGCCAGTCTGCATGGTGACAGGGCCAGTCTGCATGGTGACAGTGTCAGTCTGCATGGTGACAGGGCCAGTCTGCATGGTGACAGGGCCAGGTTGCATAGTGACAGGGTCAGTCTGCATGGTGACAGGGCCAGGTTGCATAGTGACAGGGTCAGTCTGCATGGTGACAGGGCCAGGTTGCATAGTGACAGGACCAGTCTGCATGGTGACAGGACCAGGGCTGTGTGCTCTAGGATCAGCACACACTACTCCAGGCTCTGAGATCAGCCCCCACTACTCCAGGATCTAGGATCAGCCGCCCCTACCCCAGGCTCTAGGATCAGCACCCGCTACTCCAGGCTCTAGAATCAGCCCTCACTACTCGAGGTTCTAGGATCAGCCTCCACTACTCCAGGCACTAGAATCAGCCCTGACTACTCCATGCTCTAGGATCAGCCCCCACTACTCCAGGCTCTAGAATCAGCCCTCACTACTCCAGGCTCTAGAATCAGCCCTCACTACTCTAGGATCAGCCCCCACTACTCCAGGCTCTAGGATCAGCCCCCACTACTCCAGGCTCTAGGATAAGCCCCCACTACTCCAGGCTCTAGGATCAGCCCCCACTACTCCAGGCTCTAGGATCAGCACCCACTACTCCAGGCTCTAGAATCAGCCCCCGTTACTCCAGGCTCTAGAATCAGCCCCCACTACTCCAGGCTCTAGGATCAGCCCCCACTACTCCAGGCTCTAGGATCAGCCCCCACTACTCCAGGCTCTAGAATCAGCCCTCACTACTCCAGGCTCTAGGATCAGCCCCCACTACTCCAGGCTCTGGGATCAAGGCTCTAGGATCAGCCCCCACTACTCCAGGCTCTAGGATCAGCCCCCACTACTCCAGGCTCTAGGATCAGCCCCCACTACTCTGGGATCAGCCCACACTACTCTGGGATCAGCCCCCACTACTCCAGGCTCTAAAATCAGCCCCCACTACTCCAGGCTCTAGGATCAGCCCCCACTACTCCAGGTTCTAGGATCAGCCCCCACTACTCCAGGCTCTGGGATCAAGGCTCTTGGATCAGCCCCCACTACTCCAGGCTCTAGGATCAGCCCTCACTACTCCAGGCTCTAGGATCAGCCCCCACTACTCTGGGATCAGCCCCCACTACTCTGGGATCAGCCCCCACTACTCTAGGATCAGCCCCCACTACTCTGGGATCAGCCCCCACTACTCCAGGCTCTAGGATCAGCCCCCACTACTCCAGGCTCTAGGATCAGCCCCCACTACTCCAGGTTCTAGGACCAGCCCCCACAACTCCAGGCTCTGGGATCAGGCCCCACTACTCTAGGATCAGCCCACACTACTCTGGGATCAGCCCCCACTACTCCAGGCTCTAGGATCAGCCCCCACTACACAAGGCTCTAGGATCAGCCCCCACTACTCCAGGCTCTAGGATCAGCCCCCACTACTCCAGGCTTTAGAATCAGCCCCCACTACTTCAGGCTCTAGGATCAGCCCCCACTACTCCAGGATCTAGAATCAGCCCTCACTACTCCAGGCTCTAGAATCAGCCCTCACTACTCCAGGCTCTAGAATCAGCCCCCAATACTCCAGGTTCTAGGATCAGCCCCCACTACTTCAGGCTCTGGGATCAAGGCTCTGGGATTAGCCCCCACTACTCCAGGTTCTAGGATCAGCCCCCACTACTCCAGGCTCTGGGATCAAGGCTCTGGGATTAGCCCCCACTACTCCAGGTTCTAGGATCAGCCCCCACTACTCCAGGCTCTGGGATCAAGGCTCTAGGATCAGCCCTCACTACTCCAGGCTCTAGGATCAGCCCCCACTACTCCAGGCTCTATAATCATCCCTCACTACTCCAGGCTCTAGAATCAGCCCTCACTACTCCAGGCTCTAGGATCAGCCCCCACTACTCCAGGCTCTAGGATCAGCCCCCACTACTCCAGGTTCTAGGATCAGGCCCCACTACTCCAGGCTCTAGGATCAGCCCCCACTACTCCAGACTCTAGGATCAGCCCCCACTACTCCAGGCTCTAGGATCAGCCCCCACTACTCCAGGTTCTAGGATCAGCCCCCACTACTCCAGGCTCTATGATCAGCACCCACTACTCCAGGCTCTAGAATCAGCCCCCGTTACTCCAGGCTCTAGAATCAGCCCCCACTACTCCAGGCTCTAGGATCAGCCACCACTACTCCAGGCTCTAGAATCAGCCCTCACTACTCCAGGCTCTAGGATCAGCCCCCACTACTCCAGGCTCTAGGATCAGCCCCCACTACTCCAGTTTCTAGGATCAGCCCCCACTACTCCAGGCTCTAGGATCATCCCCCACTACTCCAGGCTCTGGGTCAAGGCTCTTGGATCAGCCCCCACTACTCCAGGCTCTAGAATCAGCCCTCACTACTCCAGGCTCTAGGATCAGCCCCCACTACTCTGGGATCAGCCCCCACTACTCTGGGATCAGCCCCCACTACTCCAGGCTCTAGGATCAGCCCCCACTACTCCAGGCTCTAGGATCAGCCGCCACTACTCCAGGATCTAGGATCAGCCCCCACTACTCCAGGCTCTAGAATCAGCCCTCACTACTCCAGGCTCTAGAATCAGCCCTCACTACTCCAGGCTCTAGAATCAGCCCCCAATACTCCAGGTTCTAGGATCAGACCCCACTACTCCAGGCTCTGGGATCAAGGCTCTGGGATTAGCCCCCACTACTCCAGGTTCTAGGATCAGCCCCCACTACTCCAGGCTCTGGGATCAAGGCTCTAGGATCAGCCCTCACTACTCCAGGCTCTAGGATCAGCCCCTACTACTCTGGGATCAGCCCTCACTACTCTGGGATCAGCCCCCACCACTCTAGGATCAGCCCACACTACTCTTGGATCAGCCCCCACTACTCCAGGCTCTAGAATCAGCCCTCACTACTCCAGGCTCTAGGATCAGCCCCCACTACTCCAGGCTCTAGGAACAGCCCCCACTACTCCAGGCTCTAGGATCAGCACCCACTACTCCAGGCTCTAGAATCAGTCCCTGTTACTCCAGGCTCTAGAATCAGCCCCCACTACTCCAGACTCTAGAATCAGCCCCCACTACTCCAGACTCTAGAATCAGCCCCCACTACTCCAGGCTCTAGGATCAGCCCTCACTACTCCAGGCTCTAGGATCAGACCCCACTACTCTAGGATCAGCCCCCACTACTCTAGGATCAGCCCCCACTACTCCAGGCTCTAGGATCAGCTCCCACTACTCCAGGCTCTAGAATCAGCCCTCACTACTCCAGGCTCTAGGATCAGACCCCACTACTCTAGGATCAGCCCCCACTACTCTAGGATCAGCCCCCACTATTCCAGGCTCTAGAATCAGCCCTCACTACTCCAGGCTCTAGAATCAGCCCCCACTACTCCAGGCTCTAGGATCAGCCCCCACTACTCCAGGCTCTAGAATCAGCCTCCACTACTCCAGGCTCTAGAATCAGCCCTCACTACTCCAGGCTCTAGGATCAGCCCCCACTACTCCAGGCTCTAGGATCAGCCCCCACTACTCCAGGCTCTAGAATCATCCCGCACTACTCCAGGCTCTAGAATCAGCCCTCACTACTCCAGGCTCTAGGATCAGCCCCCACTACTCCAGGCTCTAGGATCAGCCCTCACTACTCCAGGTTCTAGGTTCAGGCCCCACTACTCCAGGCTCTAGGATCAGCCCCCACTACTCCAGACTCTAGGATCAGCCCCCACTACTCCAGGCTCTAGGATCAGCCCCCACTACTCCAGGTTCTAGGATCAGCCCCCACTACTTCAGGCTCTAGGATCAGCCCACACTACTCTAGGATCAGCCCCCACTACTCCAGGCTCTAGGATCAGCCCCCACTACTCCAGGCTCTAGGATCAGCCCCCACTACTCCAGGCTCTAGAATCAGCCCCCACTACTCCAGGCTCTAGGATCAGCCCCCACTACTCCAGGCTCTAGAATCAGCCCTCACTACCCCAGGCTCTAGAATCAGCCCCCACTACTCCAGGCTCTAGGATCAGCCCCCACTACTCCAGGCTCTAGGATCAGCCCTCACTACTCCAGGCTCTAGAATCAGCCCCCACTACTCCAGGCTCTAGGATCAGCCCCCACTACTCCAGGCTCTAGGATCAGCACACTGAGGCAAACGGTGCTCGTCTTTGCATCATCTGACCCTGAGGAGCAGCCTGGCCGATGTTGTTCTGCACAGCTCCCCCTACAGAGGCTGTGCCAATACCCTGCTGCAGTGACGCAAATCACAAACGAACATAAATGTGTTAGGCATTGTCTCTTTACGTCCCTCTTATACATACACACACACAGTGACGAACACGTTTGATACATATATACAGGGCTATACTGTACGTCCTGCCCCAATCAGACATACACACGCACACATTGCACTTGACTTAAACACAGGAAAAACACTGCCTTGAAAAACAGAAGTGTGCTCCTTCCTTTGACAGTTGAAGGATAGAGTCAGTGATATACACACTCCAGTATTCATGATAGCTGGTATATATCGAGCCTCTCCAACCGAGGGAATTCATTAACATTTATCCCTTTATGGATCATGTTTTCCTTTCAAGACGATGAAAATGGGATTGCTTAGTCGTTAATTGAGAACCTTAATTACAGTTTTTTTTCCTACACTGTTAATACATTTGTCATAAACCCAGCACTAACTATTCCTCTTTCTGCTAATCCATACACTGATAACACTGAATGCATTTAAGAATTGGTTCAAAAAGCCTATGCACCAGGCCTCCCGAGTGCCGCAGTGGTCTGATTCTAGAGGCGTCACAACAGCTCCGGGTTCAATCCCGGGCTGTGTTGCAGCCAGCCACGACCAGGAGATCCATGAGGCGGCACACAATTGGCCCACCAGCGTCGTCCGGGTTAGGGGAGGGTTTGGCCGTCCGGGATGACCTTGTCCCATCGCGGTCCAGCGGCCGGGCGCATACATGCTGACTACGGTCGCCAGGTGTACGGTGTTTCCGACGACACAATGGTGTGGCTGGTTTCCGGGTTAAGCGAACAGTTTGTCGAGAAGCAGTGCGGCTTGGTGGGGTCATGTTTTGGAGGACACATGGCTCTCGACCTTCACCTCTCCCGAGTCCGTACATGAGTTGCAGCGATGAGACAAGACTGTAACTACCAATTGGTTATAACAAAATTGGGGTAAAAAGCACCACATATAGTCTGATTCTAAGAATATACAGTATTATAATCCTGTGCCGATCACCACATTAACCATGTTTACATCTCAGAAAGATTTATAGTTTGGCTCCCACATAGTGCCTTAAAATATCCAACAATAAACACGCCTTATTTAATAACCTTAACTCTCCCAGCAGCTCTCTCTCTCAGCCAGGACTTGGCATGCGTCAAACTTGGCAGAGGCTTTGAGAAGTGATGCCTCCGTGTGGTGAGGGCACATACCAGAATATATTAGAGTAATGCACTATGAATTGGACCGTCCACCATGTCAATTATTAATGACAGTATCAGCCTCTGAGACATGGACTCTGAGTTGACCTGAAAAGAGGCAGAGAAGGAGAAGGCTAAATCAGTAATGGTGCGTGGGTAAAATCACTGGGAAGCCAAGACAGGAAATAAAAGACATATTACAACCGATGTGTTGTGATAATTGCGTTGTTTGCTCTATAACCTGTTCATTTATATATACAGGCCTAAAGGCTGAGACAATTAGAAGACACAGTGGCAGAATAAATTCAACCACACTTTTGTTTCACCACAAAAACGGAGAGCAACATTTGTCCACAAAACCTATTGTATGTAAAAAAAAAAAAACAGTTACATGACCTTCAGCATGGTCAAACAAGTTAATGTTTCCCACATTTTTGGACTAATAAACAACTATTGATTTAGAACCACGGAGAGTTACCGCAAATCACAAAGAAAACAGGCGCTGCCTCCACTATTCCAGCACCATTTACACTTCAACATTTCTTCATCTAATCGTCTCTGCTTAGTCTAATACAGTGACAACTAAAAGATACCAAAAACGATGTAGTCCAATCAACGTAAGCTAAATATGATGTGGCTGTCCATGGTACTGATTTGTGTGTGTGTGTGTGTGTGTGTGTGTGTGTGTGTGTGTGTGTGTGTTTGTGCAAGTAGAAAAAAAGCATGTTGACTCCTTGTAGAGAAACACCAATGCAATCATCCTCTCTTTCATGTTGCCTAAACGGTCTATGACTCTGTCATAACATACACACTTTTAGTTTTTGTTGTCCTAGGCTACCTGGCTAAAATGCTTGCTAGTAGTCTAACTTCCTTTCATGAGGAATGATGCGCCAGGCCAGCTAGTTAATATTAGCCTTCTAAGTCTAGCTACATGTTGAACTTCCATCCTCTCAGGCTAGAAGCACAATGTATGCATTTATGGTTGGATCAGAATTGCCGTTATAATCATTGGCCAGTATAGAGAATTAAGTAAAAGTCCAAATCCCTATCTCCATCCATGGCTAATTTGGGAAAGGGACAATTTTAGCTAGCTAGCCACCAGAGGTCAACGACACAACGGGATGCAACAATTCAATTTTCTTCTGTCAATGATGTTTGGCTTCAGATGTGATGTGATTGGTGTTAAACTGGATTTGGATTTGGACCATTCACAGCTGAACTCACTGATTGGCTACTATTTTATACATTTGTTATCAAGTGAGGCCAAATGCTCACTGGCTTCCCTTGCATCAATTCTATGGGAGACAATAGCATCAGATAGATGGGCTACACATACAGAGACAGAGCGGTGTTGTTTTGTTTGCTCGGATGCTTTCTCCGGTGAGATACATTCAGTCTCTTGCGAATTGAAGGACATTTATGAAACACAGAGAGATGACCTAAAGTTACAATATTTTGCATGTATTTTTATTATTATTTTTCTTGGACTTATTTTTTGGGGAAGCCTGGCTTGCCTTGGCATCCGTGAATACACGTCACTGTGTTAAATAGGAATATTTCAACACAGCCAGTGTTGAAAACAGTATTAGTACACAGCTAGTCAAGATAAAAATAGAGAGAGAGTGCTAGAACCTTGGAAAGAGAGAAGATGCTAATGAGAATGAGTCTTGTTTTAAAATATCAGGCTCCCAGAATGCATTTATGTACAGGCCAAACAACCGCTGCGGAAATTCTATGTAAAAAAAGTCTCTGCCTAAATCCAAGAAATAAAAAAACATATATTTTTATATTCAAAACACATCACAGGGCATGTCCAAGAATATATGTAGAAGATAGTGCAGTACATGATTAGTAAATCACATTCTCAGAGGTACATGAAAATGGTTACATCCATTTTTCCTGAGACTGAGAATTACTTAAGAACAGTCCGACATTAAAAGGTGGGTTTTTATCTAAAACAATATGATTATTTGTGGAAGAGTGTAGAATAATTTAGCATTTTAAAATGACAACCACTCCCTCTTACTTTGATTGCAATCAGTTGTTCTGGGAGTTTCCCTGGACTCCATTAAATGTTTAAAACCTTTCTGAAAACAAGTTTCATCAGCCACAATCTGCAGATCAACTTAATTAAATCCAAATGCAACCTAATTAAATGCCCTTAGAGTGTATGATGCAACACATCAAGATGCAGTTTATATATTGTATATAGGTAACACAAAATACTTGAATAATGATAAGGTGGATACATTGTTTATGTGATGTAAAATACCCCTGCCACCACACTTTTAAAAAAAAATATCTAAATAATTTGTTATGTATGATATTCTTGCCTTTCTATTAACGGCCAGGTGTTGTCAGATGAAGCCCTAGGCTACTACAGAAACAGATTGCCTACATATCTGATACAAAAGCTACATCCTAAAAAGCAGATGTTGAAATGCATTGATTCCAAAGAGGCTGTCATTATAATGGCAGTCAGAATTCAGTTCCAAAACACTATCACCGGACTGAAATAGGACAACAGACGAACCCCCGGTATGTCAGCCAACTTTAAAACCATATCCAGGGTGGAGGGCGGGGGGAGCGAGATCCACCCGAATATGATTTCAACAGCATCAAAGACGTCGTTGAATGAGCCACACAATATCACTCGATTTTTTTCAGCTTACCTTTGCTTTTCACCATGCTGCAAACTTGGTTTGTGCTCTACTTATCCAAGAGAGCTGGACATTTCTTCCAGCATCGTCCGCCGCTGTTAAAAAGCAGTCGCGTTGTTCTGTGTCCGCGACAGACGCTCACACCAAGACAACACAGCGAAAGGCGCGAAACTGGGGTTGTCAGCGGCGGAGGCGGTAACGGGTAGCTTTGTCTGAGCAACGAATAGACTATAGACATCCAACCTATAGACATCAAAGTATAGACATCCAACCTAAATCCTCAGAGCTATTAAGAGCACTAACATGACCGTGAATTACACGCAGCCAAACTGACAAGAGACAAAGAGGGAGGCAATGGTGTACAGTACAAATGTTGCAGAGGGGCGGGCTGGCGCGTAAAGGTGAGCTCATGGTGTCATTATAGGGAGTGGATTGGTCTCAGCCTCCCGCATGCTCTACTAGATAACTCCTATCTCCCTCTTTACTAGGTAACCTCTTATCTCCCTCTTTACTAGGTAACCTCTTATCTCCCTCTCTCCGTTGCTTTTGCGACAAGTCTCTCAGGGATACATTGAATGCCTTTATGCTCTCGCTATGGGGTCAGGCACATCCTGTTAAGAACATCATGCACCGTCCATCTCCACTCCTACAGCTGTCTCTCTCTCTCTCTCTCTAGTATTCTACAGCTGACGTGGGTAAACTCTGTAGTTGGCATAGACTACTGCAGTTGCACCAGACAGACATGTTTTACATGTTGAGAGTCTGTGTGTGTCATCACATCTTCCTGATTACTTTAAAGTTCATATAACAACCCGTCTGCGTGTATATTAACCTCTTTTAATATTTATTATAGTAGGCTACAATATATTCCTGAATATTACAAAAATGTAGTCGATAAGTAGTTTAATATGCATCTGTGAAACCAGTTGTCTCTGTAGTCCAGAAACATAGTACTCTAAGGTGAATCAGTCCATTGGATACAATTGTAGTTGTTGATGTATAAAAGAAGATTCAAGCCTAGTTCTGGAAACATAATAGCCTATGGGACTGGGAAATACCGGCTGTGCCGAATTATGAAGATCTGTTATTCAGTCACTGTCTATGTGTGTGTATGTGTGTGTGTTTGTGTGTGTGTGTGTGTGTTTGTGTGTGTGTTTGTGTGTGTGTGTGTGTGTTTGTGTGTGTGTTTGTGTGTGTGTGTGTGTTTGTGTGTGTGTGTGTGTGTGTGTGTGTGTGTGTGTGTTTGTGTGTGTGTGTGTGTGTGTGTTGTGTGTGTGTATTTGTGTGTGTGTGTTTGTGTGTGTGTGTGTGTGTTGTGTGTGTGTGTGTGTGTGTGTGTGTGTGTGTGTGTGTGTGTGTGTGTGTGTGTGTGTGTGTGTGTGTGTGTGTGTGTGTGTGTGTGTGTGTGTGTGTTTGTGTGTGCACGCTCATGTGTTTGTCTGAAGGGAGAAAATTTGATTATAAAATCGGCCATGTCCTTTGTTTTATCTTTAGCCCACAAGAGGCTAACAAAAAGGACACTTTTAATTTTTGTTTAACTAGGCAAGTCAGTTAAGAACAAATTCTTATTTACATTGACAGCCTAGGAACAGTGGGTTAACTGCCTTGTTCAGGGGGCAGAACAACAGATTTTTACCTTGTCAGCTCTGGGATTCAATCTAGCAACCTTTCAGTTACTGGCCCAACGCTCTAACCACTAGGCTATCTGCCCCCCCTACACTCTAACCACTAGGCTACCTGCCCCCCTACACTCTAACCACTAGACTACCTACCCCCCTACACTCTAACCACTAGACTACCTGCCCCCCCCTACACTCTAACCACTAGGCTACCTACCACCCCTACACTCTAACCACTAGGCTACCTGCCCCCCTACACTCTAACCACTAGGCTACCTGCCGCCCCTACACTCTAACCACTAGGCTACCTGCCCCCCTACACTCTAACCACTAGACTACCTACCACCCCTACACTCTAACCACTAGACTACCTACCACCCCTACACTCTAACCACTAGACTACCTACCACCCCTACACTTTAACCACTAGACTACCTGCCCCCCCACCCCTACACTCTAACCACTAGACTACCTACCACCCCTACACTCTAACCACTAGACTACCTGCCCCCCCCTACACTCTAACCACTAGGCTACCTGCCCCCCTACACTCTAACCACTAGGCTACCTGCCGCCCCTACACTCTAACCACTAGGCTACCTGCCGCCCCTACACTCTAACCACTAGGCTACCTACCCCCCCTACACTCTAAACACTAGGCTACCTGCCGCCCCTACACTCTAACCACTAGGCTACCTACCACCCCTACACTCTAACCACTAGGCTACCTGCCCCCCTACACTCTAACCACTAGACTACCTACCACCCCTACACTCTAACCACTAGGCTACCTACCCCTCCCTACACTCTAACCACTAGACTACCTACCCCCCCTACACTGTAAACACTAGGCTACCTGCCCCCCCTACACTCTAACCACTAGGCTACCTGCCCCCCCTACACTCTAACCACTAGGCTACCTGCCGCCCTACACTCTAACCACTAGGCTACCTGCCGCCCCTACACTCTAACCACTAGACTACCTGCCCCCCCCTACACTCTAACCACTAGGCTACCTACCCCCCTACACTCTAACCACTAGACTACCTACCCCCCCTACACTCTAACCACTAGACTACCTACCACCCCTACAATCTAACCACTAGACTACCTACCACCCCTACACTCTAACCACTAGACTACCTGCCCCCCCCCCCACACTCTAACCACTAGACGACCTGCCGCCCCTACACTCTAACCACTAGGCTACCTGCCACCCCTACACTCTAACCACTAGACTACCTGCCGCCCCCTACACTCTAACCACTAGACTACCTGCCCCCCCCCACACTCTAACCACTAGACTACCTGCCCCCCCCCACACTCTAACCACTAGACTACCTACCACCCCTACACTCTAACCACTAGGCTACCTGCCGCCCTACACTCTAACCACTAGGCTACCTGCCTCCCCTACACTCTAACCACTAGACTACCTGCCGCCCCCTACACTCTAACCTCTAGACTACCTGCCACCCCTACACTCTAACCACTAGACTACCTGCCACCCCTACACTCTAACCACTAGGCTACCTGCCGCCCTACACTCTAACCACTAGGCTACCTGCCCCCCTACACTCTAACCACTAGGCTACCTGCCGCCCCTACACTCTAACCACTAGACTACCTGCCCCCCTACACTCTAACCACTAGGCTACCTGCCCCCCCCTACACTCTAACCACTAGGCTACCTGCCGCCCCTACACTCTAACCACTAGACTACCTACCCCTCCCTACACTCTAACCACTAGACTACCTGCCCCCCTACACTCTAACCACTAGGCTACCTGCCCCCCCTACACTCTAACCACTAGGCTACCTGCCGCCCCCTACACTCTAACCACTAGGCTACCTGCCCCCCTACACTCTAACCACTAGGCTACCTGCCGCCCCTACACTCTAACCACTAGACTACCTGCCCCCCTACACTCTAACCACTAGGCTACCTGCCACCCCTACACTCTAACCAATAGGCTACCTGCCGCCCCACTTACTCTATAAGCACAGTACCGCTTTGCTTCCACAGGTTTCAGCAGCTCTGCGTTATGAGGTGAGGAAATGTCAATAAATCAGCTACTCTTTTATAGATTCCTTTCCCTTAATATTTATCGTAACACTGAGCATAGAGCATCAACCCACAGTTAAGCAGAAGTGGTCATTCTAATTAGTTCTAATTCAAAAACAAACTGTCTCTCCTGAACCTGTGTTTCTGGCCAGCCCTGTTGACTGTGCGGCAACACCTTGACTGCTTCCAGGAGCCTTGCTATTGTACAATGACACTACAAAGCGCCAGCGCTTCCCACGCACAGGCATCCGTCCTCATTACCCGCAGCAGGTCTCGACTGCCAGAGCTCACAAAGGGTGCCGTGGCGCAGAAACCCGGCTGTGCCACAGAAAAACACCGGCACCGGAGAGTTAGGGTGAAAACAGAACAATAGTAGGTTCTGAGAGAGAGAGAGAGAGAGAGAAAGAGAAAGAGAAAGAGAGAGAGAAATAGAGGGAGAAAGAGAGGGAGAAAGACAGGGAGAAAGAGAGGGAGAGAGAAATAGAGGGAGAAATAGAGGGAGAAAGAGAGGGAGAAAGAGAGAGAAAGAGAGGGAGAGAGAAAGAGAGAAATAGAGGGAGAAAGAGAGGGAGAAAGAGAGGGAGAAATAGAGGGAGAAAGAGAGGGAGATAAGATATGGAGGCAGTGCTCTGCCCTTTGTTGTTTCCCTGACAGCAAACAAACATGGAAATTGGGGATAAAAATGGATGAAAATGCATCCTAGAGGCTCCAAACCCTGAACCCCGCTGCACTACACAGCACTGCACTGCACTACGCTACACTACGCAACACTCTACAGCCTTACAGAGCTAAAAAAAAATGGAGGCATGCCTTTGTTTAGCTGCTACTATTCAAAACTGCAGGTATGCATTGCAGACTGTACAGTAATGTTACATGTCTCCCAATAACAAAGGCAAAGTTAGACTACACACACACACACACACACACACACACACACAAAGTGACACCTAATACATTGCGGGCTCCCTCCTGAGATTGTGTGGCCCTGCTAAAACATGCTTTGACTCCCAATTTTCCCCTGTGCCCATTAGAGGTGAGAGGTAGCCTTTCTCCTCTCACAGCACACGGTCTTAAATGAGAGAAATTGGAAGAGCCCAGCCCAACTCAATGGGTTTCCTTCACACTTAGCTGTCAAGGCTCACTCCATGCACACAGCAACAAACAGTTTAACCTTAGCCTAAAAATAACAGGACACACACACACACACACACACGCACACGCGCACACAGCGAAACACAAACCCAAGAGGGCCATTTATCAAAAAATGCCATAAAATCCATTTCAATTCTATTAGAATCCGCTGCAATATGATACTGTACATACACGGCAGTCCAATTTCTCCCAGCACTTCTAACTCCCCCGATTGCCAGCATGAACCACTCCATAACTCCACTCTGTGTTGGAGTCTTTCCCCCATATAGCTGAAGTACTCCAAATCGGGACTAAGTAGATCGTAGAATATTTCAACTACCCTCTCTGGCCCCGTTTAAACATACATATCAATAGTTCCAAAGGCAGAAAAGCTGAGGATTGATTTGCACAACAAGCAATTTGTTGATGCAAACGACTTTAGAAAGCAATTAAGCATCTCCCTCCCTCCATACATATTCATTTTATTTTTTTATTTTTTTTATTCTCTCTCGTAGGGATGTTTAATCATGAGCACTTTTAATCAGGTAGGCTGGCAGACAGGTCTCGATCACCATCATTTATAAATTAGAAATGATGACAAAGGCCCACATTTGTTTCAATCAGAGTGGAACAATGCCTTGTGTTACTTCCAAATTGATTTAAGGGTGCTCAGCTTTTCACTGGGAGAAAGTTGGTCCCACATTATGTAAAATTAATTTCTTGACGTGAGTTTGTGCCTCCTGGGGAACAGGGCTGTTTGAGGAGGAGCAGTCACTGGAACCAGAACATTGCCCACACTAATGAACCTCTCAGGTGTTTACAGGATCCTGCGATGGGAAGGAGAACGATGGGAAATTAACAAACAGAGTAAAGCACAGCAGGTACACTGGAGTAAATGCAGGCGCAATAACACCATGGCTCTGTAAAGACTTCTATCTCAATTCCAGTCAGTTCATAGGAGTGCATTGCTTTCTGAACAAGTTTCATGTCCAATTCAACTGACAGAAATTGAAAAGGAATGGACCAAAACCCTCCTGTACAGATTGCTGTAGTGCTGCTGCTAGGCTACATGCCCTTCCAAATGCATTTCATTTGTCTCTATACTAAATTAGAGCGAGGCGACAGTACAGAATGCCAGCTTTTATTTGTGGTATTGTCATACAAATCTCTGTGTTTCCAATAGGATTCTGTTCAGCAGCAGGGGGGGTTAACCTCCCCACTAGCCATGATTGGCTGAGATAATGAGTGGGCTGGACATGCCGAGAGATGAGTTCGGATTGGTCTGCCATATAGAAGACTTTTGACTATTTGAGCTGGAAAGTCCAATCCTGTCGAACGCTTCTTTTTAAAAAAAATTTAGCTGCATAAGTGTTGCTCTCCACTTTCTGGAGGCCCGAGTTTTGAAATCAGTGGAATTAGAGTATGATAGCTAAGGAGATGGGTTTATGTCTTCAAACGAAGGGCATTTGTGGCATGGATCCGTGACAGGGAGACGCGTGCACCATGCATGATGATGTAAGATAGTCTAGCTAGCTACATTTTCAGATATTACATGTTTCTAATTTTGACAGAAAGTTGTTTCATTTCAAGCTAAAGTGTCCCTAGCTAACGTTAGGTGGCTGGCTCGTTAGCTAACGTGACGTGACGTGTGTGATCTTACATGTTGTTTACCTAGCTAGGTTAATTGTTTAGCTAGCTAGCTAGCTACATGTCTTAAGCTAAAGTGTACAACACCCGTTGAATATGGCCGGTGTCAGTAAACGTTGGCAAAAAAACATAATGAAATTGTTGCCAGCAGAGCTGGTTAGGCTGTTTTCATGTTATCCAGAGGTAAACAAATCTTTGGCCAGAGCGTCAAGTGTGCGCTCTGAATGCAAGGAGATGGATGGGGCTAAAGCTTAAGAGGGTGTGGACGATGCTGAATGGGTGTAGACAAAGAAGAGCTCTCTCACCGAAACACTAAATTACCCTTTTCTCAAAAGTGAGTTTACAAGTGTATCAACTTTCAAAGCAGAATTTCTTTCCCACTGTTCCTCAACAATGTAGTGTATGATATACAATTTTGTAGCTCTGAGTCTCTACCTTTATCCAATGTAAAAAAACACAATTTCAAATTTTGCTACATAAGACCAAATCCAGGTGGGGAGTCACAATTTGCCATAGCTTATTCCTTGTTCTTTATGCCATCCGAGTGACTCAAACATAACAAAATCAATGCCATGCTATTTTGGGGGATTTTAGATTCTCCCTGATGGTCTAATTTTTAATTTGGTGATTGTTCGTTCTAAAGGATGAACCCTTATCTTGTCTAAATACTTTATATGTGGTTTGAGTAATTTCAGGTTACACTGAAAACATTTTACCATATTTTTTTAATACTTTTTTTGTTTGTTGCCATGGCCGACCACGATTTAGCAGCGGTGGTGTGCCGCGGCTACTCAATGCATATATGGGAAACACTGTCTGTTTTTCCGTTTAGAAATACAAGCACTTTATGTATCTAGTCCCTCCATTTGAAGAAGTCCTAAGTATTTGGACAAATTCACTTATATTATATTAAAGTAGTCAAAAGTTTCGTTTTTGGTCCCATATTCCGAGCACTTAATCACTAGGATACATCAAGCTTGTGACTCCGCAAACTTGTCGGATGCATTTGCGGTTTGTTTTGGTTGTGTTTTGGATTATGCTTTCCCAATAGGAAATTAATGGTGAATAATGTCTTGTGCCATTTTGGAGTCACTTTTATTGTAAGTAAGAATAGAAGATGTTTCTGAACACTTCTACGTTCATGTGGATGGTAACATGATTATGGATAATCATGAATGAATTGTGAATAATGATGAGTGAGAAGGTTACAGAGTCACCAAGATCATATCCCCCCCCCCAAATGCTAACCTCCCGTTATTGGTAATGGTGAGAGGTTAGTATGTTTTGTTGTGGCCTCTGAACGGCATCACTCGTGATTATTCAGCATTTTTCTTCATCACAGTTTGGTCAGGATTAAGTTGGCTTCAGAAACATCTTAGTTGCTTGCATATAAATAACATTACTCCAGTCATAATTTACCATTCAGTTAGTATTGAACAGAACATAACCCAAAACACTACCAAAACAAATTGCCAATCCATTCAAATGCATATGACTTCTTCACATGGGTGGGGGGGTCTAGATACATTTACATTTACATTTCAGTCATTTAGCAGACGCTCTTATCCAGAGCGACTTACAGTAGTGAATGCATACATTTCATACATTTCATAAAAAAAATTTCTTCTGTGCTTTCATTTCTAAATGCTTTCATTTCTAAATGATAAATGATAAACCAGATATGAAAATACCCTCCAATAAAAGGTGACATTCTGTATGAAACATTTGATCTCAAGTCCAAAATTCGGAAGTGCAGAGCCACATTTTAAATGTTAGCTTCACTTGTCCAGATACATATGGAAGGTCATGTATGGGGAGACTCTCCTCTCTCTGTCATTGTCACTCCAGGACACACACATACACGAGACCATCATTAACCTTGCTGCATATGGGATCAACCCCTTGGAAATTTGTATAACGCTGCTACATCTAATTCTGCTTAATTGCTTTAATCCTTAAGAGTATTGACGACACCCGTGCGTCAATCCAAGTAACATAATAAAAACAATTCCGTCACTTTAAACTAGTGATGTCTGGGTTTTTGCATGGGCTGCGTCTCAATCCACCGCATCTGCCTATGTCACCCTTCCGCATATGCCTATGTCGCCCTTCCGCATCTGCTTATGTCGCCCTTCCGCATCTGCCTATGTCGCCCTTCCGCATCTGCCTATGTCGCCCTTCCGTATCTGCCTATGTCGCCCTTCCGCATCTGCTTATGTCGCCCTTCCGCATCTGCCTATGTCGCCCTTCCGCATCTGCCTATGTCGCCCTTCCGTATCTGCCTATGTCGCCCTTCCGTGTCTGCCTATGTCGCCCTTCCGCATCTGCGGTGGAAGGTGGCCCGAGCTACATCCCGAAAAAAAAGTTTTCTCAAGAAGTGTCTAAACGATTTGACCTAGAAACTAATATGACCGTTTTGCTCTACGACCCCCACAAGTGTCATGGGACTCGTCTGAAGTCGGTAACGCTGATGTCTGTAGTGACCAAACCCACTGTGGAAAGGGGAGGCTCTCACGAACACGATGGTGTTCTACGTTTTTCTCTACGACCCCCTCAAGTGTCATCTGAACGTAACCCATAAAAATAAATGTATAAAATATGGAGGTTGTTTTGTGCCAACAAAAATAAAGGGTTAAATATGTGTAAAAATGTTTTAGCTTAGTAGACACCACCCCAATGGCTTAGACTTTTAGAGGTTAACGAATTAACCAGGGCATTACATTTTTATTTTGTTAAATAAGGGCAAAGGATCCTGAGCCGTGATTTAAATTCTTCACTGTTCAGTTTTTCACAAAGCCATTGGACAACTGGCCATTTTGATTAAAAACGTATCTGTAATGTAAAATTAATTTTCAGGGATATGCAACAGAACAGTTAGCAATTTTTATTTTTTTTATCTTGTGCCAGTCTGTCCTCTACTGCGTCTTGCCCTCCTTGTGGGAGTCTGTTTTAATATACTGGTGGGCTCGGTCATGCTCAGTGTTCTCTCTGCAACACACTCGACCTTACAGAATGTGTGTCTGTCAAAACAGCACTGCTGGGTATTCTCCACAGAGAGAGCCTTTGAAAGTGCACCAGATCCATCCTCCCTATTACTTCCCTCAGTAGGAAGTGGAGGAGAAGGAAGTCGGAGCAGTGTCAGCAAGTGGTTTGTTCGCATTTCCTCCGAAACCTATCCTCACAGGTGTGTCAGTCTGTGTTCAAATTCTCGCTATCTGCCTCACTCTACTTTGCTTCTGTGTCGCGCGCTGTACCATTTACTGTCGGTGAGATTTGTTTGTTTCCATTTCACCTGCATGTGGAGTCATTTCCCTCTTTCAGCCCCCTGCAACGCAAAACTTCCTCGCTGTGTGAACTGCTCCCCAATCAAATGTCACAGGAAAGTCTCAGCAGTGAGATTTGCCCCCTCTCCCTTTTAAATGGAATATTTCCACAATGCTGGGCATCGGACAAACTGATTTAATTTGGTTTCTAGCTGTTCGTCCCTTATGAAGTCTCAATGCAATCATCAGCAATGTTTCAGTAAACACCAGCACCGGTCTGATAGCACACAACAGTCAAGTAAAAATATGTACACTATCGTTCAAAAGTTTGGGTTCACTTAGAAATGTCCTTGTTTTGAAAGAAAAGCAATTTTTTTTGGTCCATTAAAAGTACATAAAATTGATCAGAAATACAGTGTAGACTTTGTTCATGTTGTAAATGACTATTGTAGCTGAAAACGGCAGATTTTTTTATGGAATATCTACATAGGCGTACAGAGGCCCATTATCAGCAACCATTACTCCTGTGTTCCAATGGCACGTTGTGTTAGCTAATCCAAGTTTATCATTTTAAAAGGCTAATTGATCGTTAGAAAACCCTTTTGCAATTTTGTTAGCACAGCTGAAAACTGTTTTTCTGATTAAAGAAGCAATAAAACTGGCTTTCTTTAGACTAGTTGAGTATCTGGAGCATCAGCATTTTATTGGTTCGATTACAGGCTCAAAATGGCCAGAAACAAATAACTTTCTTCTGAAACCTGTCAGTGTATTCTTGTTCTGAGAAATGAAGATTATTTCATGCGAGACATTGCCAAGAAACTGAAGATCTCGTACATCGCTGTGTACTACTCCCTTCACAGAACAGCTCAACCTGGCTCTAACCAGAATAGAACGTGGAGTGGGAGGCCCCGGTGCACAACTGAGCAAGAGGACAAGTACATTAGAGTGTCTAGTTTGAGAAACAGAAGCCTCACAAGTCCTCAACTGGCAGCTTCATTAAATAGTACCCGCAAAACACCAGTCTCAACGTTAACAGTGAAGAGGTGTCTCCAGGATGCTGGCCTTCTAGACAGAGTTTCAAAGAAAAAGCCATACCTCAGACTAAAATCTTAAGATGGGCAAAAGAACACAGACACTGGACATTGGAACTCTGCCTAGAAGGCCAGCATCCCGGAGTCGCCTCTTCACTGTTGACGTTGAGACTGGTGGTAGACTGACGATTTTCAGAAGAAAGTTCTCTGTGTCTAACCATTTTGAGCCTGTAATCGAACCCACAAATGCTCATGCTCCAGATACTCAACTAGTCTAAAGAAGGCCAGTTTTATTGCTTCTTTAAGCAGAAAAACAGTTTCAGCTGTGCTAACATAATTGCAAAAGGGTTTTCTAATGATCAATTAGCCTTTTAAAATGATAAACTTGGATTAGCTAACACAACGTGCCATTGGAACACAGGAGTGATGGTTGCTGATAATGGGCCTCTGTACGCCTATGTAAATATACCATTACAAATCTGCCGTTTCCAGCTACAATAGTCATTTACAACATTAATAATGTCGACACTGTATTTCTGACCAATTTGAAGTTATTTTAATGGAACAAAAATGTCCCTTTCTTTCAAAAACTAGGACATTTCTAAGTGACCCCAAACCTTTGAACTGTAGTGTACATTTGTGTGTATTCAGGCTGCATTAGTGTAGCTGTTATTATACAAAACATATGTAATCACAACCACAGGCCATGGAGGCCAGACCACCACTGAATAGGAAATGCTTGTGCCCGCCCTCTAGTTAAAACTTGTCAGGAATAGAGAAGAAGAATTGATGCAGGTGTGACTTCAGTCAATACTATGAGTTCCTCTGTGCCAGGGGAATATGGCTCCAGTCCTGCAGGCCTGCTGCTTTCATTGTTTCACCTTTCAATCAGCAAAAATGATAAGGCCTGGGAAACCAGGTTAGATTACCATCCAATCAATGCCTGTCACTGATCAATTATGTGCCGAGGCTAAAGAAAAACCAGCAGACATATCTGTCTTACTGAAGTGGAGTTTGTATAATCCTGTTCCATGTCACTGCCAATACATGTGGTATAAACATCCAAGGCGGTATGAGGGAGGGTTGGTAGCAGAAGGAGAGACGAAGCTGCAGTAAGCCAATGTGAAGATTTAATTGCTTGCTTTCCCAATATCATCATACTCGCACTCAGAGAGCCCAGATTTTTCCTCAAAGTATCTGTCCCTGTTCATTAAATTTCACTTAGCAGCTAAGCACCATCAGAGGCGGAGCCAGTGAATCATGACCTTCCATCTGGAGAAGAGCGAAGCAGCGGGAGGCTTCGCCCAGTCACTCAGGCGGACGGCCAGTCCCTGAGCTTATTAGGAGAGGAAAAGAGAGGGAGGCTCAAAGGAGAAATGGAGGTGCAGGCTGACAGAAAGCCCAGGAGACAGTGACGGGAACAGGGAATAGGGGTTTGTGTGTGCTATACTGACTGAACCACTGAGAATGTGAGTGTGCAGATCTCAGAGTAGCCAGTGGTCTTTTCAGAGTGAGGACCTAGGCAGCAGGAGGCATGCTAAAATGTAGGTGGGTAGTTGACTTGGTGCATCTTTGTTTTTTCCATAATGGCAAACACAAATATAACTTAATTTTAAAAATTGTAAACATTTTGAGATAATAAAAAATATTCTTAAAAGCTTTTTTAAAAAAATTTTATGAGTAAATTCATGAGCCGTATTATTTGTTTCCTTACCATTCTGAACAGAACGTGGTAGTTGTCCGATGGCGTGACTGTCCCAGGTAAGGTTGTGGAACTTTTAACTTAGGTTAATAAATGAAAACAGTCCATTCGTGAAATGTTCAAATAGTTCTGATTGCTGCCAGAGGGACTTGGGAATTTGGTTGTAACGGCTTCACTTCAGGTGTGGAATGTAGGTTTAACAAATACATTTATATATATATATATATATATATATATATATATATATATATATATATATATATATATATACTCACACACACTGAGTATACAAAGCATTATGAACACCTGCTCATTCCACGACAAACTGACCAGGTGAATCCAGGTGAAAGCTATGATCCCTTATTGATGTCACTTCGTAAATCCACTTCCATCAGTGTAGATTATTATTGATTTATTGATTTTTATTTTTAAATGGTCATTTAGCAGACACTCTTATCCAGAGTGACTTACACTAGGGGGTATACATGTCGGTAGTTTAGTTTTTTTATACTGGTCCCCCGTGGGAAGGGGTGGAAACAGGTTAAAGAAGGATTTTTATGCCTTGAGACAATTGAGACATGGATTGTGTATGTGTGCCATTCAGAGGGTGAATGGGCAAGACAAAAGATTTAAGTGCCTTTGAATGGGTTATGATAGTAGGTGCCAGATGTACCGGTTTGTGTCGACAATATGGGCCAGCATCCCTGTGGAAGGCTGTCCTTTTTCTGAGGGCAAAAGGGGGTGCAACTCAATAGTAGGAAGGTGTTCTTAATGTTTTGTACACTCAGTGTATATACACAGTTTACATACAGTTGCGGCTAAATATATTGGCATCCTTGCACTTTTCTTAAATATGTCCCTATTTCTTCTAAAATAAGAATAAAATAACTTTTGTTCACCTTGTAATTGATTTTCAACTTTGCAGAACCAATTTTATTTTTGTAAATTTAAGCTTACAATTTTAATTTATAAAATAAAGACAAATGGCTGAGCTGAAAACAGAAGTTGGCAGAGGGCACCCCTCAAACATTGAAAAATCAGAGCAGTTTGCTGCTGAAGAGTGGGACAAATTGATGGTACAAAGGTGCAGGAAGCTCATGGATGGTTACAAAACGCCTTTGTTGGTAGTTATCTTGGCCAAAGGCCGTGCAACCAAGTACTAGCTCCAGAGAGGAAATCATTTGGTCTATGCCATTTGTCTTTCTGCAATGTTGAAAATCCAATTACAAGGTGTGGTGACCAATTATAAAATGTATTTTAGAAGAAGTAGTGAATTACTTAAGAAAAGGGCGCCATTATATTTGGCCGTAACTGCATATTTTTTTTTTCCACTTTGTTTTGCAAGAAAGGCATAAAAATGAAAAAACAAATGGCAACAATAAGTCAACTTGAGCCATCTGTTTCCAACTATGATGGAAAGAGATGGTTATACAAACAAGAGAAAACAGAAAAGACTATTCTTCTTTTGTATCTATCCTGTTGCCTAATAACTTTACCCCTACCAATATGTACATGTCTTACTTAATTACCTCGTAACCCCTGCACATCAACTCGGCACTGGTACCCTGTGTATATAGCCAAGTTATCGTTACTCAATGACTTGGTACTGGTACCCTGTGTATATAGCCAAGTTATCGTTACTCATTGACTTGGTACTGGTCCCTTGTATATATAGCCAAGTTATCGTTACTCAATAACTTGGTACTGGTCCCTTGTATATATAGCCAAGTTATCGTTACTCAATGACTTGGTACTGGTACCCCGTGTATATAGCCAAGTTATCGTTACTCAATAACTTGGTACTGGTCCCCTGTGTATATAGCCAAGTTATCGTTACTCAATAACTTGGTACTGGTCCCCTGTGTATATAGCCAAGTTATCGTTACTCAATAACTTGGTACTGATCCCCTGTGTATATAGCCAAGTTATCGTTACTCAATAACTTGGTACTGGTACCCTGTGTATATAGCCAAGTTATCGTTACTCATTGACTTGGTACTGGTCCCTTGTATATATAGCCAAGTTATCGTTACTCAATAACTTGGTACTGGTCCCTTGTATATATAGCCAAGTTATCGTTACTCAATGACTTGGTACTGGTACCCCGTGTATATAGCCAAGTTATCGTTACTCAATAACTTGGTACTGGTCCCCTGTGTATATAGCCAAGTTATCGTTACTCAATAACTTGGTACTGGTCCCCTGTGTATATAGCCAAGTTATCGTTACTCAATAACTTGGTACTGATCCCCTGTGTATATAGCCAAGTTATCGTTACTCAATGACTTGGTACTGATCCCCTGTGTATATAGCCAAGTTATCGTTACTCAATAACTTGGTACTGGTCCCCTGTGTATATAGCCAAGTTATCGTTACTCAATGACTTGGTACTGGTCCCCTGTGTATATAGCCAAGTTATCGTTACTCAATAACTTGGTACTGGTCCCCTGTGTATATAGCCAAGTTATCGTTACTCAATAACTTGGTACTGGTCCCCTGTGTATATAGCCAAGTTATTGTTACTCAATAACTTGGTACTGGTCCCCTGTGTATATAGCCAAGTTATTGTTACTCAATAACTTGGTACTGGTCCCCTGTGTATATAGCCAAGTTATTGTTACTCATTGTGTTTATTCCTTGTGTTCAAATTTTTTTCTATTATTATTATTTTATGTTATTCTGCATTGTTGGGAAGGGCCCGTAAGTAAGCATTTCACTGTTAGTCCACAGCTGTTGTTAATGAAGCATGTGAGAATTAATTATTTGAATTGCCAACAATATCTGTTTGGTTCTTCTATGATCACAGAAAGGTATTGCATTTTCATGTAATTCTTTCCTTGTACCTAAAAGTTCCACACAGTTTCCCGTATCCTTTATATAAAAGCACCACATTGAATCTTGACCATGCAACTGCAATGTGTAAAGCAGAATTGTCATTGACAGTTTGTACAGTGCCATATATCAAAGAGGAATTGGATTATTCTCAGCTAACCAGTCTGGACAGAGATGTGTGTGATTAACCTAAAGACTGCTCTTGTCCAAGGAGCTTTTTCTGCATGGATCACCCACCCCAATGTCATTAAAAGCAGTGAGTCACCAAGCTCACCTGCACTATGCTGCTGCTGCCAGCTGTTTAATAAAGTGCTGATTGGATTACCTTCCCTCTAACAAAATAATTTAATCAGGGACACAAAGCATGAGGATGCCATGGTCCTCCAGGACAACTAATGTCAACCTCTGGTCTAAAAAGTCAATACCTGGAAGCTTTTATTGAGTACTCTTACTTAACAGATGAATGTCCGCGCTGCCATTTTGGATGCAGGATCACAGAGTGGAGCCAGTTAAGATATAGACCAGGGTATGCGGACAGCGTCATGGTCAGCCTGAACACACACACTCTCTCTCTCTCTCTCTCTCTCTCTCTCTCTCTCTCTCTCTCTCTCTCTCTCTCTCTCTCTCTCTCTCTCTCTCTCTCTCTCTCTCTCCCGTTGGATATTCAACCTGAAAAACCCTTCAACAGTTTTCCTAATCTCAGTCACTTCACCAGCAATAAAGTGTACTGAAATACCTCTGTTATGTAAAAATATGCAGATACTGTGTGAGCCACTGTTCCACATCAACATACAAATCTCAAACCAATCAGAGCTAAACCCACACGTTTCCATGCCCTGCTAAGATGACTTATTCAATCACTGTAAAGTGATTTAAATAATGCAATACACATTATAGCACCATTAAAGTCATGTATTTACTTCTTCAGTATTTCTTTGGAAATGCTTCCTGTTTCATACAAACAAATGCGAGAGCAACAACTGCCAGAACACCAGAGCTTCTGCCTTTCAGGTCTAGCCGACAGCTTTGAAACTTCGCAGGACCGTGTTCCAAGTTCCCCTGCTGCCTGGTTGCCCAGGGACAGTATCCCAAGTTCCCATGCTGCCCCGTCGCCCAGGGACTGTGTCCCAAGTTCCCATGCTGCCCTGTTGCCCCAGGGACTGTGTCCCAAGTTCCCATGCTTCCCCCGTCACCCAGGGACTGTGTCCCAAGTTCCCATGCAGCCCTGTTGCACCAGAAACTGTGTCCGAAGTTCCCATGCTTCCCCCGTCACCCAGGGACTGTGTCCCAAGTTCCCATGCTTCCCCCGTCACCCAGGGACTGTGTCCCAAGTTCCAATGCAGCCCTGTTGCCCCAGAGACTGTGTCCCAAGTTCCCATGCAGCCCTGTTGCCCCAAAGACTGTGTCCGAAGTTCCCATGCTTCCCCCGTCACCCAGGGACTGTGTCCCAAGTTCCCATGCTTCCCCCGTCACCCAGGGTCTGCGTCCCAAGTTCCCATGCTTCCCCCGTCACCCAGAGACTGTGTCCCAAGTTCCCATGCAGCCCTGTTGCCCCAAAGACTGTGTCCCAAGTTCCAATGCTTCCCCCATCACCCAGGGACTGTGTCCCAAGTTCCTATGCTTCCCCCGTCACCCAGGGAAGGAAAGTGAACCGGGAGATCAGAGACAGGATCAGAATAATCCGATTACTGCCACTGCTCTGCCAGAGTCCTGCTCCTGTTTCATCCCATTATAGAAATATGTCTGAGTACTGGATCCTCTTTCTACAGCAATTACAAAACCTTTAGAGACGTAAAAGGCCCATTTCTTAATGGCAAACGCCATCCATCAACATTTAGTCTCCTGAATGAGAGAGTGGTTTGTTGTTGTTCCCTGCTTTCTCACATTTGTAAACTTTGTGGTTTATTTCATTAACAGTAATATTTTCTTTCTAATGGATTTTTACATAGTTCTTTTTTTCTTTTCTTCCATCAACACATGCATACACACCAATACAAACCCTACAATAGATCACATATGAAAGCATTCCAGGTTTAGTGGCTTACACAACACAACAGATCAACATGTCTCAAACCCTATGCTTTCCTCAACATATTTTCACATGATTTGTAATAAATCTCTTCTGGATGGAAAGGAGTGGAGTGTCAGGATCTAAAGTGTCTCGGCCCAAAGCGTCGATAGAAGAGGGGAAGAGAGGGATAGATGGTGGAGGGGAGAGAGGGATAGATGGTGGAGGGGAGAGAGGGATAGATGGTGGAGGGGAGAGAGGGATAGATGGT